>NW_028301558.1:17135000-17245000 GCF_042242905.1 Orbicella faveolata | reverse complement strand
TTCGTAGTAACTTAATAAAATTTTAAAGTTTGGCTTACTCATGATCACTACGGTAACCTTAAGGTAAAGACTGCATACGAGCCAAGTGGCTCATCAGGCTGGTGCTTATATCATGCTTCATGCTTATAGCATGAAGTTAATAGTATGGATGGATGAATGGATGGATGGATGAATGAATGAATGGGATGCTAGTCCATCGTAGGATTACCCCCTTCCCTCAGCTTTAAGTTCGCCGGTACCGAATAAGTGTACCACTTATACTATCAAGGGTCTTAAGTGTTTTTTTAAGTTATATTTCAGGCTTAATTTAAGTTATTCTGTAGTTATATATAGAAATGACAACAATCAACGCTAGTCACCTTTCTGTCAAACAAGGTCTTTTCATAGTACGTTGACTTTCACCAAATTCTGGATCTGCAATTATATTCAATACAAAGAAAGATGTTTTGCATTCTATGTTTTGTGAACACCCGTCTGAATGATTTTATCAGGTTTTATACCATGCTATGGAAAGTCAGAAAAACCGTTGTATATTCGACGATTACGACCGACCCTCCCATCGTGTGCGCATGCGTTGGTTCTGTTGGCTACTGCAGTTTCTGTGGCACGGTTTAAAATAGTTATGCAACACTTTTTCGCGGTATACCATGGAATCCGACTTATGTCTTTTCCTTGTATTTTCCGGCATCTCCAGGCTCCAGCGATGAGGCTAAACATAACCCGGGCAAAATAACAGATTCAAACTTGTGTGTTGTGTGCTCTCGATCAAGTTGTTGCAGATTTCTAAGCGGTTCTGTTAAGTGATAGCTGAGAGTTTGTCAAGATGCTTTAACTGTCGGCCAAAAATTGACGCGATTTTCAACTGAGCTGAGAAATGGAATGAAGATGAGTCGAGAAATGGACGGAAATTTAAACTGCCAAAAATTTAACTGATCACTGAGATTTTAGTACCTCCATCCGCCAGACCCTCTCCAGTTCATACTTCGCAAAAAAACCGAACACGTTATTTCATTTTCTCGGAACAGGTAATGTCCGCGGACCAATTACCGAGCATATTTCCGCGTCAAATGGAGGTTATTGCCTATACATCACTGAAGTCTTCTAACCTTCTGACAGCATCATTCTGCGAGCGACCAGGAGCTTCGAGTTTTCTTCACGCTCTAGAATTTGAATAAAATTAACGACATATTTGCATGTTACAAGACAAGTATAGAATAGATAAATTAAATTTAAGCTGAATTGTAAATTATATGTTGCGTCTTTGTCGTCAAATGTTTGATAGAACAACTATTTTTCGCCCCCTCCCGGGTGCAAGAATTTCAAAGTCTTGTTAGTACGACATTTGTTTTTATCTTTGGCTAATCGTTGGTTTGTACATCTGTACTCTTCCTAAACATGCTAAATGGTTTAAAATTGTATGACCGTTTTTCACGGCCTCCATCTCAACAAACATGTATATGTAAGTAGCCGTCTTCCCGAATCGAGTCAGTACATGCCTAAAAAGGTCCGTTTTACCTGCCATTGCGCGCCGGAAAATATTAGAAATTTAATTCAAATAACAGTGACCGACAAGCGATAAGTATATAACAACTTTTTTTTTATCTCTTTTGCGCGCTTACATCGTTAACCTTCACTCTGATTTCTGAACTGAACTCATAGCTTAAGCAAGCATGTAATTTTTGAGCAATGAAGGCGATCTCCTTTTTACGGTTCAGAAATTATAGATAATTGTATTTTAAAGATTAATTGATCAAGAATTCACGGGGGTTTTCGGAGGGGGGGGGGAGGGGGCTGAATATTCATTCTTTAAAATCGCAGGACGAAAAAATTTAAATGCAATTGAATAATCGATCCCTTGTGCTTTCGATTTCTGCCGTGTTCCTAATTGTAAAAACATAAGGATGCATACTTACGATAAAGCGGCGAAGACCTGCTGTAGCTGGCCATATTAAATAACGCTAAAATGAGAAAGATGAAGACGACTGTGTTTTCCTTCATGATCGTCCATAATCTTGCGCTTTCAGCTTCACGTGGGCTGAATAGCACTGACGGCAGTATATTTCCTGTGCTTTTAACACTATTCATAAAATCTTCAACAAAACAGCCAACAAAGGTTCTTTATTGGACAGCAAAATCGTCTACTTCCTATCGATAAAAATGAAAATATTTTACGGTGGGGAACGCAATTCGGTTTTATTTTGACCTTACGGGCTTCTCAACTAAAGCATTGGTGACAAATTTTACCAAATTTGATTAAATTATATTTTTCCATCATATTTTCCTTTAAATAGTTCATAGAAAATTTTCGGCATGAGTACTAATTACGTTTTATGACATCTAAATGTTATGAATGTTATGAATAAGTGTAAATGAAATGTCACAATGAACAAAGAAAACAACTTCACGAAAAAATATTCGTACTAATTAAGCTTTTATTTAACTAGATGTGTTCTTTAGCTTAGAATATTACCGTGGGATTTTACGTTAATGACAGGGACGGAGGCAGCTGCTTTCCGGTTCTTTAGTCAGCGCAGATATAGATCTTCTACTCTCCATGTATCATTATCCTTTTTTTTCTTTCATTTTTCTTCTATACAATAAAGTGTAGATCCCCTTTTCAATGCTCCCAACGTAAAGCAAACCCACTGAAATGGAACATTTTTTGTTTGTTTAGAATGGCTTTTTTTTGTCTCTTCGAGCTTTGCGGGAAAGTTATAACAAAACCAAATAGATTACATATTGCGGTATTGTAAGCGCCGGTAAGGTGATTAAATCTGCATGAGCGAACTGGTGAAGTAAACATAAGAATTATTTCTTTAATTTATAGCACTTTATAGATTTCTTACTTGCAGGTTTGCATATGATGAAAAATAGCCTTCATCTGGTAATACTGCTGGTGTAAATTAATTCAATTCATGTGCAAATTCTGTAACTTATAACTGAATAAATTGTCACACGCGTACGCTCCCCTAGTCAGAGTAATCGTACAGGAATAATTTTAGAACTGAGGCCACGGGCTAACAATTCACACACACACAAACACATCACTGCAGCAGTGAAGCACAAGTAACTTATATAAATTGAAATAATGACTCAGAAATAAAACTAAACGTTTTGCGGTAATGAAGCCCGGGGTTGTGTTATACATGGTTCTTAGCTACCGAGAATATATTGAAGAAAAATAATGGTACACTGGATTTGCTTACAAAAAGCATAATATTAGTATTGACAATTTACAATTTTACAAATTCATTTATCTGTTGGAAAAGAAATAAAAACAAATGGCATAAATTTGAAATCCATATCCGTCTTGGCTCTGGTCTTGGTTTAAACAATTATTTCGTGTTATCGTTTTCAATGGCTTTAAGTTTCGTGTACTGTAAGTCCGATAACTGCGATGTATACTTTTGCTGCGATTTTGAACACGAAGATGTAAAGAATCTGAAAGTATGCAAGTGCCGAGATTGGGACATCTATTCTCCGCCAGAGCTAGTCTTTTTTTCATCTAAAGTTACGTTATACGAGTGGTTACAACCACCACCAGAGCAGGACGAGATGAGTTTGTTGGATCCGCGGCTACCACCCCAGTGCAACTAAGTAGAAACTCGCTCCGGAGACTTGTTAATATGGAGTTTTAGCAAACCAAGACGGCGACAGCAACGAGAACGTCACCAAACAAAGGGTTTAATGAGCAGAACTACATTGTTCTGCACGTGCGTTTTGAATCTTTGTACATTTCTTTGCCGTCCTCTGTAAAACAACAACGTGAAATAACAGTCGTACGTATTTTAGAGAACGTGTACCGCAATGGCGAATATTTCGTGTCTTCCTTTTAAATTGAACGCTGTCATTACGTATTTGGCCTGAGCAAGTTTTTAGAGCGATAGGCGTCCTGAACAGATCTACACAGTTGCGACATTCGAGGATAAACTATAAATACTTTTTTTACAACGTGTCGTTCTCGGCGTCGCCGTCGTCATTGCTAAAACTCCCTACTATTATTCAAGAAACGCCGGTTGGGCGGGGGTTTCAATAAAAGCCGGTTACCGGCGGTCTACCGCTGCCTGTAGGACCTCTTACCGCCGTCTGTTTGGATTTCATTACTGAAATAAAAATGATATTAATAAAAAAAAAAAAGCAATTACAACAACAACGACGACCACTGAAATTTTTAAATGCTACAAAAAAGCGGGCAGACTAAACGTTCCAAAGAAATAGCGTACATGTTGTTTGCATGCCTCCAGACCCCCCTAGGGAAAAGGGGCCTTACGGCCCCTTTGGTGGTCGCAGCCGCCTATTACACTTTCAGTGGCCTCTTATAACTAATGTTATTGAAACCCCTGCGGGGTTGGGGCGTCATGCCACTCTCCTACCCAGCGTTGCATGGCAACCCAAATAATTATAACTCAACTAAAGAGACCATTTATGCGAACTGCTAAGGCCATCTGACATTTTTTTTTTTAGTGGGGGGAGTAATCAGCTATGAGCTAGCACTCCACTCCAATCGTTACAAAAACCTTACGTGATAAGCTCCCTCCGGCGGTGTGGGTGACTTCGTTCCTAATGGCAAGCTATTTACAAGCGTGGCCGAGCATTTGAACACGGGGGGCTACCGAGAAACAAATCCAGGTAGTGGTCAGAGCGGGACTCGAACCCGGGACCGCTGGATTGCGAGTCCGACACGCTGACCACTCGGCCACGCTGCCTCCCTTTGACAGTTTTTTCTTTCAACTTTCCCCTTATCAGTTGTTTTGTTTGTTTGTTTTTATTATTGTTACCTACTTGTAGTATTAATCAAATGGGATTCACTTTCTCTAATTAACGCAACATTTGAAGACCTTAAATAAAGTTCAGTTAACAACTAAACGAGACGCTCTAAGAATGTTTACTCGGGCTTTGTACGCAGTATCAAATCGTACTTTACGAAAACGCGTATTGGACACAATAAAGACAAATTGAAGAATAAGGATATTTAAGCACAAGAGTTCCGCTTAGATATTTACTATTCAAGTTGCTTCGTTGAGTGTCTTCCTAATCCAATCGCAAGTTGTGAGTTTAAACCATTTTGGTTCAAGAATCAAGCACAGCTGTCTACGCATTTATGGAGAGCTTGTTTGCAAAGAATTTTCCACGTCTTTTTACAACTTATGGAGATTATATTGTACATGCTAGCAGAAATTATACGAAGTTCGTTTACTGGCATGGTCGTGGCGGTCCGAGTAAATTGTGCGTGTGAACTCTCTGAGAGTAGACAAGGGAAGACCTAAATTGTAACCGTCACTTGAGCACATCCTCCAATATCCATTTTCTGTAATCTTAATTGTTCTAAATCTAACGAATATTACATGTTACATGTAGCGACCGCTGCGGAAGTAGTATGCATCAGGTGAATAGCCGGCTTGGTTCCATATGAACTGATAACAATTGATTTAACGAGAAATGGTTGCAGAACCGATTTAATGGGATGCGTTATCATTATTAGCTTATTCAAGAGACCGGTCACACACCCTCACGGTATTCGATAATAAAATGTTTAACAAAACGAGCGGCTTGTCGTTGTACACCTTAGATCTGGATGTCATGAATTTCCTTTAGGGTATGTGAATCCCACACAGATGGTCTCTTGCTCTCTTGCTCTTCCAGGTTCCTCCTGATAAATCCGACAGTAAAAGTAAGTTAAGTAAAAATTTATTTAGCCACCGGGCAGCCTTCGTGATAATGCTAGCAACATATAACGAATATTAATGTTGATCGAGGTCCTTAAAGAGTTCCACTCCTAAATGTTTATTTTGTTTACGGTGTTTATTTATGGTGCATTTCTACTTTGCGCGGGACCTCCTTTCATTGTTTTCTCTTTGGACTCATTGAAGAACGCCGTCTGATTATTGACTTCATTAGGAGCCTAGGAAGCTTAGGCCCGGTTCTCCACACTACACCGGAGGAATTTAAAAACGCAACAATCAGCGGTTGTTTTATATTTTTGTTTGAGGAAATCTCCGCCAGGGAATTCACGTGGTTCTCCTGATCCTATCGTGTTCGAAAAGCTCCGTTTTAAAATGTTTTCCGTCCACACGAAAACCCAAAGTCGGCGTTTTCAAACTCCTTCTGTTTGAAGAGCGTTTTCGAAAAGTTCCGTTTTCGCGACGGTTTACTCTGGACCGTAGGCCTAACCGTAGAAATAAAGCTGTGTGCGTTTTTAAATTCCTCCGGCGTAGTGTGGACTGGAGTCTGGAGCAAACAACGACGAACACCACCTTACAAAAGGTTTAATGAACAAAACAAAGGCTATACAAGTGTGTTCAGTAAACCTTTGTACATTTCATAGCCGTCCTCTGCAAAACAACAACGCAAAATGACCGCGAACGCGAACGATGAGCCGAGCTGCTAATCTTTCGTATTTCCATTTAGAATTGAACGCTGTCATTACATATTTAGCCTGAACGAGGTTTTAGAGCCATAGGCATCCTGGACAAATTCAATTTTACAAGGCGTTGTCCTCGGCGTCGCCGTCGTCATTGTTAAAGATTCCTATATTTGCATCTCGGATGCTCGAAGGTCGATACACTTGTTTAACGTGGGGTCTGTCATCCTAAGCGGCTGCTTTGTGCTTTGCTCATGTTTTATCCCAAGATCAGTCGAACGCAGATGGGAGTATCGTGTAAAAACTGTAAAAAATCACATAAATTGCAGCTCTTTGCCAAGGTTCTTCTTAATTCAGCGATTCAGTTGTCGAACGTTTCGGTAGGAAGTTTTTCCCTCCTGCTGAAACAATCTCGTTTACGTTACCTCGCCGATGCAATACCTTTTCATCTTCCCTACTACACGGCAATCGTTTGCATTTTCTTCTTCAGTACTGAACACTTAAAGGCCATCGTCATCAATAACGTCCTTGAACGTGACGATCTGATACTCGGGGCTTTCCCGCTCCAAACAAAGTAATTATTAGAGTATTTCACTTTCCATAGCTTCCAGTTCTCGGAGATCTCGCTACTTACTTGACCTCAAATGTAAATGTTGCGGAGACAATGATATCTGGTGGAATAACATTGAAAATTGTGATGCTTTAGGCGACGTGGCACCGGAAGTTGTTTTCGCTCGTAGGCATTCGTAGACGGTAGACGTTGTCGACGAATTTGACCTACCCTTTCGCTGCAGCGAGTAATATTAGATGGCAGAGAGAACCTTAAACGAACCTCATCAATCAAGGCTTAATCCGGCTACTGTAACTCAAGAACGCGTATATTATATAACTGTATGTATAGCATAAATTACATAGCGGCCGTTACAGAACATAAGCGTGCATATAAAGAATGTTTGGCAAATTAGCATATTATAGCCTTAAATTAAGGTATGTCAGCCATTTTGAATAATCAAATCCAGCCGGTGTCAGAAACTCGTTTGTCCAGTTTGGCTATGACGTCAGTGATTTCTCATTGACTCACAGCCAAGCCTTTTGTTCTTTCGCTTTATAACTGCGACACCACCCGGATGGTTGGGCGGCCAGTTAACTCCACCGCAATATACACATCTCTCTTAATCTCTCTTAAAACAATGCCTCCAGGATATATAATCAAGTCTTCTTCCTCAACCACCCCCCTACATATCCTCCAATATCCCCTCACAGCCTGCATTTCATTAATCCCCTAAATATACCTACACAGCCTACATTTCATTAATATCCCTTACATATACCTACACAGCCAACATTTCATTAATCCCCCTCATATACCTACACAGCTTACATCTCATTATTCCCCCACATATAACTACACAGCTTACATCTCATCAATCTCCCAAATATACCTACATAGCCTACAACTAATTAATCCCTCACATCGTACTTACACAACCTACATCTCATTAATCCCCCACGTATACCTACACAGCTTACATCTCATTAGTGCCCCAAATATACCTACACAGCCTACATCTTAATAATCTTCCACATATACTAACACAGCCTACATCTCATTAATCCCCAACATACCCACACAGCATACATCACATTAATCCCCCACATATACCTACACAGCAATACATCTCATTAATCCCCCACCAAGAGATTCTCAAGGTAAGAGAGTGAATCCCCCATATAGGTCCTGTAACTAGGGTAATCCCTCTTAAGTTATTTGTAGACCTTGTACCCAGTTCTTCCGGGGATGTTACTCGCGCGTTGCGTGGATGTTTTCGTGGAGGATCTGTTCATGTTTCGTTTTGTTTCGTTTCGTTTCAAAGCAATGGAAAACTTCCAACGCTGTGGGGATGTCTTCTTTGATTATTTGATTACAAGCAAAGGAGCTTCGGTTCTCGGTATGTTTTAATACATTTCGAAACTTTAATAGGAGTTTAAATGAGAGAAGGATGTCCCCTACATAAACAATACTAATAGTCTACGAAACAACCTCGTCTCAGTCTTCACGCGTTCGACTTTCGGTGAACTTCACGACGGTTTTTCGGATGGTTTCCGCGCATCTTTTAGGTAGATTTCAGGCAAGATCCACTGCTTATACAGTAAAGCGAAAGCGAAGAACATCTTCTTAGAGGGATTCCTATAAAGAAAACGTTGGAATTCGTTTCCTACAAAGCAAAGAACCCTCTTTTATTTCCACTCTATACAGGTGAGTGCCGAGTAAAATATTGTTTGTTATTGAAAGCGAACTGAAAAAAATACAGTACTGTACGCAGTGGCTATTCGTACGGCACCCGTACGGCGACATGTATTTGCTATCCGTACGGGAGTCAGAAGATTTTATTGAATTCTCTGTAATTGCTGATTCTCCTTATCCAAATTATTATATTTACCTTTAGGAAAAATAAGCGGTTCCAATGAGTGCCGTTTCTTTGAGCCAGATTAATTTGCGTACTCTCTGCATTCCGTAGAAGACGCAGTTTCAGTCAGCGTTAGGTAGTTCTTTTCGTATTTAGTCCGGTTACTCGCGGTTAGTTTACCGAAGGATGGATGCTTCGATCGTTCTCTCCTTCCAAATCAGGTGAGGGATACATGCACACTAAATCTTGCAACGCAAACTGGTCCACGAAAATACGGCTGGACAAGTATTGTCTGAGGGAAGTGTTCAACTATGACATTCAAAAACACTGAGGTTAGCGATTCTTAAATTTAATGGTAACTGTTAGTTATACTCGAGGAATCCCGTATGAATAGCAGACACCAGTCGCTGTACGGTCCCTTCTTATCGCATGACATGTGCGTGAGTATTAACTAGCTCGGAAAAAAATTGAAGTGTCGCGAGTGGGTCGTTCGCTTTGTGGGAAAAATTCCAGTATGAATAGCAAAAATGCGAATAATTCGTACGGGACTACCAACAAGAGCTCCAAATTCATAGAAGTTCCAAGTTGTCACTTACCACCCGATCCAAGTCAATGTATTCTACGTTTTGAAAAGGCTATTAGAAATTCTTTTCGCACTTTTTCAACCTACAGTGTACTTTGTAGCCAGTAAATCTGTGAACCAGAGGTAGCGTGACATGTGCGTGAGTATTAACTGGGTCGTTCGCTGAGTATGCAGAGAGTACGCAAATTAATCTGGCTCAAAGAAACGGCACTCACCGGGATCGCTTAATTCTTCTTAAGGTAAATATGATAATTTGGATAAGGAAGAATCAGCAATTACAGAGAAATTCAATGAAATCTTCTGACTCTCGTACGAATAGCAAATACAAGTCGCCGTAGTCGGGTGCTGTACGAATAACCACTGCGAAAAAAATCTTGTTTGTTAAAGAAAGCGAAGAGGTCGCCGTCAACCTAACACTGAATTAAACTTATATAGGCATCCAGAAAGAATGATCTTGGTACACAATAAAATAGGACGAGAGATAGATCAAGAAAATCATAAGATTACCATTAGGATGTTTCATTTTCCGTGGAAATTCGCTTGTTATAAAGGAAGCACATCGGCACTGTCGAAGAAGACGCGCCGCTGTAGAAAACAAAGAATCGAAAAATGAACAAACTTGTTACTTCCATTTTGAATATTGTTGAATCATTTTATTGCAGAAAATTATTTTATCCTTTAAAGGAAACGGTAGTTGTTTCAGCACCAGAAGTGTAATAAATCTCCTGAACGTAATATTCAAAATTTCAGTTTGTGGGAATATGCAAATTGGGCGTCTTCTCTAGGGCATATTTAATTCAAAGGGAAATTCCCCGAGAAAGGTAAGATCAAAAGATTCTCGCCGAAATTATTTTCTCTGCTCAAGTTTTTTTGTGAATTGCACATTACAAGTACGAAAATTAATCCTTACTGACTGTTGAACCTTTGGCCCATCCGGAAGCGTTGTCGTTTCAAAACAAAATAAATTAATTTCGACGCGCCTACCGTGCGCGCTGAAACGATCTTTAAACCATTTCGTTTTTATCGAAAACGCGTACATTGAAAACGCGGTCTAGAGTGAGACATTTTAAAACAAAGTCCTGTCTTATAAGTGGAGAGCGAAAACGGAGCGTTTGAAAAACACCAAGCTGAATTTGCCTGCCAAGTCACTGCCATTTCTACCGACGGGTTGAAACTGCCTGCCAGTTCGAATCCACTCAAAAGTGCAAATTAGTACTCGAAGGCTCCCCCCCCCACCCCCCCCCCAATACACACATGTGCACATCCTCTCATTTTTGAGTTGTCAATGAATGTTCTGGGTAATGGTCACGGAGTAAACCTTGCCACTTTAATAGGACCTTCAGCCTAACTGGTTAGTAGTTCTACCGAAACGCGACAGAGTGCGCCTAGACTCAGACAAAATTTAATACCTTCATCTGGGTTTTACTGGAGCCATTTATCTATTAAAGTTATGTATTAACTAAGGCAAAGCCACGTAAACCTTTCCTTGCTTGCTTGGAACCTACAGCGTGTTACGGTGATATTGCTGGCATGGACTACATTGGCACTATGGAGAAGGTTTTGACGGCCTTGAGGCAATTAACGTCTTTGATAACTCCACTGTGCAGTGAAAATGGGGACTTCTTTATCCACATGGTGAACAGGTTTGTACAAAACGCCACTTCCGCATTAGAGCAAATGGAACAATACACGAAGAAGCAATTGAACTTAATGCTTGGTTGCATTTTATCCACCGCATGGCTGGTTGTACAAAACATGTCATCAAACGCGGCTTTTGACGCAATTAAACGGGTCACTCGGGAAGTCCGAAGTATGTTCGACGGCCGGATGCCTGAATATATGGTGCGTGATTATGATGAGCTTGAACGCCTTTTAGCAGCCGCGTCAAAGAAATTGACAGGCATCCAGTCTACATGTAATTTACTGTTGGGGGAGGTAAGCGGAACCCTGTCTAATAATTAATGTGCAGTTATAATTTTACAGTTACAGGTGGTACTAGAGTTCAGTCACGGTATTATTAGTTATGTTGGCCCCGGATTACCCTGGATGCCAGTGTTTTCTTCTTGTTGTTGTTTTCGTGGCGAAGCCGCTATCAGTGAGAGGCAAAGCCGGGATCGTGGCGAGCAAGAAATCGCGGCCACAATCGGGGTTTCGGTTTTGATAGATTGTGCTCGCAAAAGTAGCGCAATATGCTACTAGCAGTGCTCGTATATTTCTAAAGTTGTGCTCATGATTGTGCTAGCTTTTGTAAATTATGCTCGTTTCAGGAAAAAATGCAGAAATTATACTTCTACTTTTTACTCTGGGAGGCGCGCTCGTCAGTGCGCTCGACCCCGGAGCGAGCGGTCCAGGTTCGAGCCCTGGCTGGGGACATTGTGTTGTGTTCTTGGGCAAGACACTTAACTCTCTCAGTGCCTCTCAGGTTTATAAATGGGTACCGGCGAATTTAATGCTTGGGGGTAACCCTACGATGGACTAGCATCCCATCCAGGGGGAAGTAGAAATACTCCTAGTCGCTTCATGCTACTGAAACCTGTATGGACTGAGTTTGTAGTCACCTACTTTTCCTCCTGATAATTAATTTTAATTTATATATTTATATATTTTTTAGTTCTGTGTTTTGTGTGGAAAATAAATTACAAGAAGTCAAAAAATATCTAACTTCTGCTTGGTTAATAACGAACGTATAAATAGGTTATAAAGCACAATACAGAAGTTACCATGGAAACATTGGCGAAGCGCCACTTTTAAAAATTAAAACCCAGCCAGTCGGTTTTTCTTTCTCAGGCCAAATTGTTTGGAATAACTTAGAAAAAAAACGGATAAAACCAAACCATTAAGAAACCTTCACAAACATGGTTTAATGTTTGGCAAGAATGGGCGAATGAATTGAAACGAAATTTTCGTTTGATCATGTAGTAAATATACATCTCATTTGTTTAAGTACTTTGGCGAGTTATTACGGAACAGTTGAAAACCCATCTCATTTAATTTTTGTCTATATTTCACAGGTGATAAACGCTTGCGATTGTCAATGGAGAAACCCTATGAACTTTCGTCGCTTAGAGGCCTACCGTCTCAGGGCTTCAGCTGATATCAGAGACTGCGAGCAAAGTTTGAACAGCGCGCACGAGATCATAGAGTTGTTACAAAGAAAAACCTCAGAACAGTTGGTCGAACTTGGCCGGGATTTGGCTTTTTTTGCAGCCTTCTCAATAGGTGAGAATATTTCATAATAGGATGATTTTAAGAGGATTGAAAGAACACCTCAGACCAGTTCGCTGTAAACCGGCTAGAGGCAAACGAAACCTACAGTATACATGAGTTGAGAGACAAACCCTATCTCGGTGAGCTTCGCGGAAGCTTTTGTCGCATGCAGTAAAAAGAACTGAGCATGCGAGAATATAGGCATCATCTGCCTAACACTTTCGTCGACTCTCACAACTGTTTGGGTAGGTTCAACTTCGATGAAAGCACAGACCTAAAGAGTTGATGGTCATTTTTATTGCGATGGATCAACTCTTGACGACTGTTTCGTTCCCGGTGACTGCCAAATAGCCACGACTAATTCTGAAGATTGTTTAAAGATTTTCTGTCGGAAGGTTTAACGAAGTCTAATGGAGGTTTCTGAACCGTGCTGTATTCTCTCCAAAAAACATCAAATATACTAGCAAACATTTTTCCATTTCAAATACTTATGCTTCAATCTTAAATTCTTACATGATCTTTAACCACGAGAGGGTAAGAGGGTTAATCCCCTAAATAGGCCTTAATCCCTCTTAAGTTATTTCTAGACACGGTCTCCACTTCTTTGGCGCATATTATCACCACGAGTGTTGCGAGGATGCTTTCATGGAAGATGAAACGCGTGTAAAGTCGCATGGGCTGTCTATTTGGTTTTAGTGCTGCCAGAGCCCTCCAGGCGGGAGCCAGGCTGACAGGGGGCATCTTGAGCTGCGCTGGTGTGGGTGGTGCACTAGCTTGTGTCGCGATCGGAAAGAAATTCAGCGACCACTTTGTTGTTTGGGAAGAAGTCAGGAACAAGCGCAGCCAGTACCGTCAATTAAGCACTCGCCTGGAGTGCCTCAAGGAAACGGTTGAGAGGGATCTGAAGGCAGGAATCCTACTCACTAGTATGCCTGACTTGGAGAAAGCGATAATCTTGTCGCTGGCATTTTTGGTCGCCTTTGGAGGCATACTGTTCGCCTATATTCTTGTTAAATGAACTGTACAATGAAACGACAGCATGTTGTAAGTAGGGTATGGAACTATAGGAAGACTTAGCCTTGCATACGGTGGCTGCGCCCGCAGTACGAACGGCAGTGAAAAACCGAGCTGTCTTACTCAAACGACTCGATAATAGTCTTTTTCTTCGCAGCTAACAAAAAAATAATAACAAATAATAACACAACTATTTATCCCACCCGGCGACACTCAACGCGCGCCGAGCGCCGAGGGACGAGTGCCAAACGTTGAGCGAGTTGCCGGACGCGGGCGACCCGGTTTTGGCGACAAATTAAAAAAGCTTCGAGACACAAAATGTTTCATATTTTTCACCTTTCACAATCTGATATGGTTTTTGCAATTATAAATCCATTTTCGTGAATACTCATTCAATGTGGTCTTCAGTGAAAAAAGTTGCCCGACGTCAATGCCTTTCCTGTTAACATACATTAACATCAGGACAGTACAGTATTGCCCGTCTGCTGAATCCTGATTGGTCAATTCAAAGTTCAGGCCCACCAGCCGTATGCAAGGAGAATTCAGAGTTAAATATCAAATAACTACGGTATTGTCACGTCAGTTTCGGGCTATCGCTCTTTCAGCATCAGCTGCCAGTAATCATTTGGCGGATTGGCCAACACACTTTTATATAAATGTCGTATTTATCTTGAGATTTTACCCTGCTTTGCATGTGTGTTAAGCTTTTAAGTGGGTTGATACTATGAAAATAAATTGAATTCGGGGTGCATGGGAGAGACTTCCATTCTAAAGGAGCAGGAATGCTTCAAGATTTCTTGCCTGATCGATTCATTATATATCATCGTTTAACACATGGCAGTATTTCGCCGCCAGGATAAGATGTTTTACGTGAAATGAGATCCATTTTTTTGGCAGTATTAGTTTAAGTTTTAGGAACACTTCCAGCCGTAGAAAGCAGTTAATTAGTCAGACGTTTTTGAATGCAGTTGATATAAGAATTGTATGCAATTTTCTCTTGTTGTTTGACATTAAATATAACATTATGAACTGCTGTTTTGTTTTTTACTACTACTAACAATAATATTGAATCAGTCAAATAACTAGAACATTCAACTCAAAATTCAGTTCTTTAAATAAATCGCAGAGCATTCTCGTTCTCGTTCTGGTACCCAGATCCTACTCAGATGCTGTTATCGAAGATCGCCCGGGCACAAGAGCTTTAGGGTACGTTCCTTTGGGGTGATCCGGATTAGGATCAGTGATCCAAGATTTGTCTGGATCATGGCGCATCAAAGGAACCGATGAATCCATGACCAGAGTGGATTCATCGGTTCCCTTGATGCACCATGATCCAGACAGATCTTAAATCGCTGATCCTGATCCAGATCACCCCAAAGCTTGAACGCACCCTTAGTCTTGCAATAGAAATTGATTCCGACCGACAATTCTCACACTCTGAAGAAGCTAGAAGGGGGCTGTTTTAGAGTCACGTTGAACTTCAGAAAAACTGTGTTATCCTTGCAGTAGGCACTGGCACATATGTCCTCTTGGAGAACGAATCTTCGTGCTCCTTTACCGAGCTGTCTGTCGGCACATGGTCGTGAAATACTCTGAGGCTCGAAGTGTGCCGAGATGTCTTTTCTGTCCTTGTGTTCGTCTCGTTGATCTAGCAGAGTGAATGTGTATCTCGGATATATTGGCCATTTGTGAATGGGGTCGTATTCACCAACTTGAACCTATAAAACAGAGTCCAAAATTGATGAAATAGATTTAAAAACCACATTGTTGTCACAGGAAATATTTTCTAGATGCCGTCAAATCCAAACTTCTATTCTCAATTTCCTTAAAATTTCTTTTGAACTCGAGTCCGTATATTTGATAACAGTGAAGTTCCCTTTCGCGGGAGTTAGATTGGCTATATTTTCTAAGACCCTCAGACTCTTTTTTAAACGGCCTTTTCTCAATCCTGCGGATTCGCTAATGAAGTTTTACCCTCTCGGAGAACTCTCTAATTGAAGAGCTTTTCCTGAAACCACAGCTGATAAGTTCAGAAGGGAAAAGAAGGGTACTTCATTGTTCGCCGTATTACTTATTTCTATAAAATATTTTTTATCTAAACTAACCTGAAGTCCAACAGATATGTATCTGCCCCTCCCTGTACCCACGCCATTAAGCCACAGCCCCGCACACATTTTATACCCGTGAGGGTGGGTGTAGAAAGGTTCGCTGATCATCGGTTCCGGTGCGCGCCCAGATTTAGCATCCATTAACTTCCGGGTAAAATCTGGGATTCTCCAGATGAACTCTCCATTTGCTGTTCGACTTCGCACGTCTATAAGCTCCTGTTTTTGCAGAAGCAGCGTTTCTTTTTGAAGTTGAATGTGTTCTTTTTGCAGCTGGATCCTTTCCTTTTGATTTTCAAGCTGCTTCTTGTGAGCGTACACTAATTCACATAGCGACGTAAGATGGGACTCCGTGCTATTAGATAAATGATCTTTCATTTTATACCTTGGTGCCTAAAACAGAAATTTTCAAGGTAAAGGCCCTTATCCGGTTATTGAATCAAAGCCCTCCTTCCCGTTATCATTAAACGGACTGACAAACAGACATTAGACAGTCAATCAATCAATTAACTGATTGACTGTCTAATGTCTATTGTCAGTCCGTCAGTCAGTGAATGGGTTAGTCAGTCACAGATATTATGTCGGTTCTTCTGCATGTCAGCCAGTTATCCTTTCAAAGAGCCCATCCCTACTGACAGGTAGACAGACATCAATCAGTCCGTCACTCAGTCAGCCAATGAATCAATTGGTCGGCAAATAACTAGACCTGAAAGTAGTAGTCAGTCGCTTAATCATAGTCACCAATCAATCAGACGGTCAGTTGGACAGTCCGTCCGCCCGTCTGTCTGTCTGTCTGTCAGTCCTTCAGTCAGTCAGTCAGTCAGTCAGTCAGTCGGTCAGTCAATTAATAAATCCAGCTACTCGGGGTCGATCAGGTACAATCACAAGCGTTTGGTTCACAAGTTATCCACGATTTAATTGCACATTCCTGTGTTTTCCCAAGAGAACAACGAATAGTTAACTTAATACCTTATACGCACATCCCGCTTCTACAAACTTGCAGGGAACTTCAAGCAAGGGACACTCAGTGTTGATGTGAACAGCCAGCTGCAAAAGAAAGGATTGTAAAGAAAAACAAGTAAGACCGAATTCAAACCTGTTGAGGCGTTACTTTAAAGCTCTTTTTTAAATTGAACTAAAAACCGCACGACCAGACTGAAACATTTTTCATCAGTACCGCATAAGTCTTTAAATCTGCGTAACTGAATATTTTCATTTTTCCCTTATAGTGTGTCTAACACTGGCAGAAACGGAACAGCTAAAACTGTTTTGTTCTTTGACTATAAACCAAACCCGTTTCAAGTAGCGTCTTCCTAACTTCTTTTTTTCTGCACATTATTTTCATCAGTTCACATTACTTTTATAAGATACGGTTCAAAATAACACTTCATTAATAATGTCATATCTGTTGAAGTCTGTAAGGTTCTCTGTTCTTGCTGTCATGTTTGTATAGTCTGTCTTGGGACGTCCTACCACACGGAAATGTACGAAACAACACAGTACACGAACAGACCTACAAAACAATTGTGGCAGATACACGAGAAGAGAACAACAATAATAACATACAATACAGAAAGATCTTTGTACAGCATTGAGAATAGCAATACATCAACAAACTACAACAGCGACAGCAAAAGAAGCTGCATTAATTTCCGCCAACCTAAGAGAAACTCGGTCCAGTTAAGTTGTCTATATAAATGTTCTCTTTACTGCTCATCATATATTTCGTACTGTGCTTGTAAGGAGAATACATTACAAGGAAAAATTCGATTTTAATGGTTTTCCTTGAGAGTCGAAAGGAATTTGTATTGGTTTTGTTTGATTTGGTTTTGCGTTACCACGTTTGGACGATTGTCTCAAAAAAAACTCCCACCACCTTGTTACCATCCAATGAAAATTGAAGTAAAACCAAAACTAGTCGTAACTCGTTCGCACACGTTTTCCTGCGCTTTGTGTCGGCTACATGAATTTGCTTTGTGCTTTGATGGGCTCAATGGATTGTCTGCCTAATTTGTTATTGGCCAGAATGGTTACTTTGGTTTTGGTTTTTCAGCACTCTTTTCAAAATTGCTCTAAGGGAGCATTAGACAGCAAAATTCAGTGTTACAACAACATGTGCCACATCCGACAAGGGAAAAATTTGGGCCTGACTCAGAATCCATGCACCAACTGACGTTAACAAACCTTTTCCTTTGTGAGATTGATTACACCGCAGTTAGCAGGGCAGGATACTGGAAACGAAGCACAAGTTTGAAGGTGTAACTGCAAAATACATAACAAATAGGACCAGAGATATCAATATTGTACTCAGCTGAAGGGATAACGGGCAAAGCGAGGTACAGTCGCACCCCTCCACAACGGCCACCTAGAGGACAGATCTAAAGGAAAGTGGCCGTTATGACGAGGTAGGGGTGTACTATGACCCCTGCTTTTCTCGGGGGTGCAACATTTTTTTTTTCAAAAATGTATATTTCAGCATGTATAAATCAAACTGTGTCAATAAAACAGAAACTTAACAAAAATAGAGTCTAATGACGCGCGGTACGGATTAAGTATGGTGACCTTTTACAATTAAAAATGGGGTTTTGTATACACCATTCGTTGGTAGTTGATTAAGTGATCGTTGTAGAGAGGTGGCCGTTAGTGGAAGTTCGACTGTAGTTTGTTAGCGATTCTCTTCAAACAACACCAAAGAACTTATAGGGCCAGTCACTAGCTATGCGCACAAAGGGTGCAGGAGCAACGGCAAGCAAGTTCAAACAGCTGGAGTCAACCGCGTAAAAACCGACGCCTGCAACTAGCGACCATCTCAGGGAATCCTGTACCCCGGGCGCAGCTAGCTAAGGAATAACGTAACTGGTGGGGAGAGCACTGTGAAACCTCAAAACACGTAACCAGGAAAAAGTTCGGAAAAGTATGTTAAGCATGCAACTGGCATCAACAGCGCAGGAAAACGTGGACCCGAGGGCAAACTCAGGAAGTCATATAAAATGATGTAACCAGCGGCAGCAAGGGCAGGTAAACGGCCAATACTGATCAAATCGTGAATCTGATTTTGCTGTTTTGGATTTTGACGTGCTCTAATTGGTATTCGTATAATATTGACCGTGATCTTACGGCCACGCTCGAGAAAAATACAGTACTTACACTCATGTGATTGAAGACAACTTGATGACCGCAGTGAGTGCAGGGTGTCAGCCTGTTGACACATTCAAGTGAATGATCTGTTACTCGTCTCCTTTCTAATGATGCTCCGCAGCGTTTCGGACATGATACCTCAACGTAACTACAGATATCTTGGTGTCGCTAAACGAAGCGAAACGAAACAAATTCATGACAGTTATTTTCAGTTATTAAGAATTACTTGTATGAATTAATTAACAAATAAAACATGGAGGTAAAAGGCCTTCGCCGGTCCCTGTTAAAGCGCGGGTCTGAGTTACATTCTTGGTCTAGTTCCATTTAGGCTTGTTGGCTAGCGGGACCGACGTGGCCAAGTGGTCAGGGCACTAGAATTGAAAACCGGTGGTCGCGGGTTCAAGTCCCGTCTGACCACTAATCTGGAGTTGTTTCCCGGTAGACCCGATAGTCGTGCTTGTAGACAACCATGACCAACTGGTCTGCCTTCCGCCAGTAGGGCTTTTAAAGCCTATTATGTTTATTTACAATATTTCTTTCTTTCAGTTTAAGTAGCATGCCTGAGAACTAGCTAGTTGTAGCTAAGTGCATCGACCACTAGAAATATTCGCCATTTAACAACATTCTAACTAGTTCACGAGCTTAAGTTACAAAATAATTTGCAACGCGTGGATAAATAAGCACACAGATGAGGCTCACCTCTATCTCGCTAAGTGGTCCAGTCCACTCGCAACCCTTCTCAAGGTTTGAACACAGCACTTGTAAGCTAAGAATTTGCCTGTGGCAGCCATTATCTGAGAAAACCTAAAATGAGAAAGACCAGCCGCTCATTCAGATCCCAGTAACACAGTTTGTAAAGGTGAGCCTTTCAATCGAGAATTTCAATCTATAAGCAGAACACGATGCTGATGGAATCGAACACATTCCATTGTTGTTGCTGCATACGCTCTCATCTATCGTAAAATCCCACGTTAAGCCCCCCCGAAAGTAAGCCCCCCCAGGGATATAAGCCCATCTAATGTATAAGTGCGTTCCTTTTACGTTTCTTTACAAAGATCAAAATTTTTAATCGAAAGTTGTAGGCCAATTGGGCAATACGGTAATAGGGTAATAAATTTATAGGGTAATAAGGTAATAGCTCTAAATTTAATGGTATGTTAACTTTAATTAGTTTTCAGGGAGGGATCTCGTCGTTACGAAACATTTTTTTTTTTTTATTCCGCTCATATGTTCCCTCCGGATATAAGCCGCCCCCGTTTATAAGCTCACCCAAAGAAGAAGTTATGAAGTTATGAAGTTATAAGCTTTAACGTAGGATTTTAAGGTATACGCTCAGTTATCAGTGAAGAGACTGTGAAGAAAATGGAGGAGGAAGAAGGGTGGGACCACAAATCAGTAACGGGAATTAATATTTCGAAGAGATTTGAACATGGACACATTGAATCAGTGATGGTCTCACCTTCGCTGGATCAAAGTTGAGGTTATCCAGTGGGCAACGAGGCCTCTTGTTTCTGGGGATTAAAATAAAAATATAAAAGATTTCACAACTGCCTGCACTACTAGGTTGAACTCTGATAATCGTTCCGATAGCTGCTGTTTGGGCTAAGGAGCAATCTTCTTTTTTTGTAACAAATATTTCATAGAAAGGTGGAAAACTCGGCTATTTTGAAATTTGGTTCAACTTGCAATTACGAGGTTAATACATGTCAGTTCAATGTTTATCAAACAAGGAGGTGATGAGATTGAAGAAAATCATTGATACAGGATATTTCCTTGATGTGCGACAATCACATTCTCTGAACTAAGACAAGAGAATAATGTTTGACAATGAGTCTGGAGAATTTATATGTCAATATTGAAACAGATAGGAATAAGATGACAGTTACAGTTGAAATTACCTTAAAATCGGCTGCAAGCAAGTGCTGCACATGCGATGTCCACATGGTGTTATCTGAACCGGGTCTCGTAGAGCTATGAGGCAAATCGGACACTCGAAGGCTTTGTCGAGTGGCCCTGTGAATTTTACTTCGTAACCAGGCATTTATTTCGTCTTTGCTCGATCTGTGAAGATGCGGAACTGAATTCACCAAGTGTTCAATTAAATGTCCATCTGGCCGAGGACGCCGTATACCACCGAGAAAAAGCAAATGCCTATACTCGCAGAAAACCTGATTTCCAGCTGTGATTCTTCAGACTTGATATCGTTCCAAGTATTTTGATGCAAGAGCCTGTTAACGACCTCCTTAATCAGGGCGTTCTTGGCAAAGTTTTACAAAACGCCCATTTAGTTGACTTTCAATTATCGCGACCGAAATCGTTCTCCAAAGAGCGTTGAGAGACGCGGTCGTATGTCTTAACTCCTTAGTGCAAGTGAAAATAAAATAATTGAATATGAAACAAACTCAAGCGGTTTGTTTGTGGTAGTACGGATGAAAATAATAAACAATCCAAGCCGCACCCAGTTGGTGCCAGAAACAGAGAAACCGTGATCTCATAAATGGCTGTTCACGCGAAATCTTTCACAACCACACCCTCCGAGGCATCAATTCGGTTTTGTTTGCACGACCGTTAATAAAACAGTACAACGTTTCCTCATATTAAACGCGATATGCTGTTGTCATGATAACAGACTAGCTATTGGCGAAGTAACTTAGATTTTATTTTTCTGTTGAAATTAGAGATTAGGCTACCCTAACTGAACCGTCGAGAAGTGAAAAACTTTTGCGACAAACTCCGCAAGAACGGTAACGGAGTAAGAAGATATACGAAAACAAACATTAGTTGTTTTAGTTTGGATTTAAGAGGCTTCATTCATTTCTCCTCAAACAAACAACGCCCAATATTCCCTGTTCACAAGGCCACCTGTTACTTAAACACCTGTTGGAACTCAAGGTCACATGACTACTCTGACAGTGTTAACCACTCACGATTGTTAGAATTATTTCTCCCGCTCTTACGTTGTTTTTGAAATGTTTTAGATTATCTTTCTATTTTTTTCTGAATTCTTTGCTAAAAACCCCTATATTTTCACGTCCTATTTATACGCATTCGATTCCGTTACGTCGCTGGCGTCAGTCCAAGTTGTTGGAACGTCTTGGAAATAAAGGTGTGATGTCCTCTATAAGCGTAATGGCAGCCACACACAAACAACGGAGTTTCATAACAAAGGGGGTTGTAAATAACGCTTCTTCAGGCTTCCTGACGGATTGTCATGAAGCTTTCATTTGAACACCCTCTCAGGGAAATTTCACGACTGTGAGAAACATAATGAGCAAGACCAAATTGTTTGGCATTACATTTAACGGGTTTTCTTTGTTCGTGCGTACAACAATTTGAATGGAATTCCTTGACCAATCTCCTTGCCTAAAAACTGTCTCGAGCAGACTCTTTTGCAGGCGTACCAGAGTTTCACGGAACAATGAGTTTCAGGTAAAATGTTTTCAGGTTTTCCCGTAAATCACAAGCAAAATAAATTTGTGCAGGCTTTCAAGCTCCGTCCACACTACGCTGGAGGAATTTGAAAACGCAATAATAGTCGGTCATTTTGGATTTGCGTTTGAGGAAAATTCGGTCAAGGAACTCACATGATTATCGTGACGCCAGTGTTTTCTAAAAACTCTGTTTCCAAAATGTTCTTCGTCCACACGAAAACGAAAAGCCGCCGTTTTCAAATTTATCCGGTTTAAAGAGTGTTTTCGAAAAGCTCCGTTTTCGTGACGGATTAGTGTGAACGGTGGGCCTAACCGGAGAAATAGACCTCCGTTATAAAATTCCTCCGGCGTAGTGTAGACGGGGCCTCAGTCTGCGAGTTCGTCAAGAAAACCTGCTATAGAATTTCTGGCGTTGAAAGTCACGTGGACGACGTAGTTACCTCAAAGGGGTTAACTGCGTTGTTTTCCATTTCAAACACAACATTTAAAAAGTATATTCTCTTTATTTACAAGCAGTATGTACGTCTAAGAAGAAAGTAACTGAATAATTTAGTTTTTTTCTTACAAATTAAACATTATTGAGGAAACAGTTACCACTGGAACGACCGAATAAGTTAATAAAAAACCGGAAGCTTAAAAGCCTCAAAGGCTTACACAGTGTTATCCCATGCACACATGAATAAATAAACCCAGTCAAGTGCAAGAACAGGCGAGCATTTCAAAACAAAAATTCAACAGTTTTCTTAACGTTTACAGAGGGACCCGACGTTCCGAAATTTCGCCTATGGCCTCGACCTCAACATTTATCGCAATGAATGAGAATTTTCAATTAATGCCAGTCGAATGTCAAGATTAGACCCACACAACTCTCTGAAGGCATTCTTTTTTGGGGGAAAGCGCGGAAGTTAGCAAAAAACAAAACTAAACAAAACCCGAAAAATTGTTTTCAAAGCTCAGGGCATGTTCACAGTTGACTGCGGTTAAACCAGATTTGCACTGCAATACTCGAAAGATTCTGTACGTATTTACGTATTTTAAGAAGCAATGTATCATTTAGTTCTCTATGTACGCGTGTGTAAATGATATTTCGTAAGACATACAATGATCTAATACTTGAAGGTGCGACAAGACAAGGAGTGACAACTTCAATAGACGCTATTTGAGCAGTAACAATGTAGCAATATAGCAATGGAGGTTGTCCCGAAAACTAAGAGAATTCTCCCGATTTTTTTCTTCATTACGTTAGTTTATATTCCCTGTAGAGGAGGTTAAGACAGGCATCCCACAATACAATTTGATCCACTGGTTTCCCTGTCAATTTTGTGTGTCCCTATTCAAGGGATCACGGTTTAAAATTGTCAACAAAAATTTGATTTTCTTTCCAAACAACATGCAGGGGTGTGGTGAGTTGATCAATTGCCCTGTGTATGCTGTATAAAATCATACATTAATTAAAAACATAAGATGCACGTATGCCAACTCTAAGTTAAAAAGATCTTAACATTCAAATATCATGAAATAAAACTGGAACACCCCAGTCACTGGATGCTCAAATATTGCAAATGAGATGTTGCCGGGGGTTCAATAAGGGCTGGACCCTGGGCAAATGGACTGTCTGTGAGGGCGATTTGGCCTGCCTGGTTTTACCATCTAGAGGAAAGTTTTTCTACAAAGAATTTCAGTTCAAAAAGTTTTGCCAGCCTGTGAAAACCTGATGCTTTTCCTCTGAAAGCACTAATGAAACCCCTGGGTCTTGTTAAGAATCCCCTCTTAGTCAAAATTGCACCCTTCACTGCCTGACGTTGCTTAGGCAATTAGATGAGATATTTTAGCACCTATAAAAAAGCGTAGCAATAAATAGAAAGAAATTGACTTTAAACTTTTGCGTCCTTCAAAACAAAAACTACCGGTATATGCTGCACACAGCATCTGAACATGCACAATCAGAAAATAACATTTATCAGAGGTTGCCTAGCAACATGGCACAGTGACAACATTTGGAATACTCCATGGCCATAGAAAACAGACATCCATTGTCATGTGATAATTGCCATTCTCCACAAGGATCCTGTCAAACATCTGATCCAAAAATTCCATAATGACATCAGAACACTATTAGCAATCCATGAGGCATCTGATTGGTTGTGGCTGGTTGTAAATTTTCACTGTCACTATGAAAATGTTGAACAATACAGAAGCAAATAACACTCTTCCCTGGCCCCTCGAGGACATACTGAATCTTGCAAAGGTGAGCCAGCCCACATTAGCGGGTGACAAACAACTTACATGGTACTCGTCTGTGTCAGTCATTTACGTAAAGAATGGTGACACATGGCAAGGCTTTGTTTAAATTTGCTGTCATCTTTTTCAGGCTGATGGCAAGATTTGCTCCAGTTTTTTGGCTTTGCTACAATAGATTTCTCCGCTTTTTTGTTTCATCAACATCATAAATTAAAATTCCATCTGATCACAAGATGCCTTCCCAAACTAACTTTGTACATTGGCATCTGTTCATTATTAACTCATTATTCCTGATGCTCTTTTTCTATCATCATAGGAACAGTTGTCACCACTTGATTTTCAAACACAAATCTTTTGACTCTGTCAAACAGAAAGAGGAAAATGAAGAGAATTGCCAGGTATTGGATCCATGCCATCTTGATCAGTTGCCAGAATCCTGGTCGGTACCTTATATCAGGTTAAGGTTCTGTTTCATTGATGAGCTTATTTCAGTGAGTCAGTTACTGATAAAATGACGAGAGAGACAATGTCAGTCATCTCTCACCTCAGCTTTAATAACTACTGTCTTTCATCTTACTAGTGGTTCAACAACAAGAACAAGGAACGGCAAACAATACCACACCAGTTAAAAATACAAAAGTCAACTATGAGTTCAGCATCATCAAACAATAGTGACATTAGCCACATTTATTATCACAAAAACCATGTGCCTATAGCAATAAGTTCTTAGAGATAGAAAGTTCTGAGTCGATATATCCCCCGCTCCCCCTCCACCCCCCAAAAAGAGAGTGGAATTCCAATTTTTTGAACCTCCAAGGGAAACGAAAATTGGTTTGCAAAATTGTATAGTTTGAGAATCGGGGGTAAAATTACAGTGTTCGCTTGAGGAGTGGAAAAGACTTTTGGTATGAGTTATCAGGAGGTTCGAAAAAAATGAGGGTTCAAGAAATCGGGATTCCACTATTTATATATTTCTACAGAGTTGCTGGAGAATGGTGCAGGGAACGCTTTTTTTGTAGGGTTGGGGGAGAGAGAGTGTAGCCTCTGCACCGCAAGGGAGTTTCTGGGAGTGGAAAACTCAGATTATTAAATAGCAATGATTCACAGGAATCACAAACTTTTTGCTCTTACTATCTCAGTAAACTTATATCTTGAAAAAAGATACATGATTGTCTCTTCTGGATAAAAGATAGTTCCTTGTATAACAAACGGCTGTCCTGCTGCTCGTCCACTTGTCCACACAGGGTGAAATGAGATATACTCTGTGGTGACTACAACCAAAAAGGTAAAAAAAAAATTAATAATATACGATAATAACAGTGTAGTAATTTGCAGTGCATGTAATCTTGCTCACATTTTTCTGTTTTGTGAAATGGTGGTGATGGATAGTTAATTTGGAATCCACATATTTTATTATTTCCTCCCAACTATGCTCTGCAGAATCAATTTATACATAATATCAAGAATAGTCTGCAATTCCATAAAGTGCTTAAAAATTACATATTAAAATGTTTATTAATGAATATAACAAGTATGATACTTAGGCTAACAACCAGGATGAACAATATGATAAAATACACTTAATACTGTACATAAACTTTACAACTCCCTTTTTACCTTCCTCTCGAACTTGCTGAGTGATGTAGAATTTCTGGTGTTAAGGCTCAGAGAGTTATAGGTCTTAAGAGCATGATAGAAAAAGGAACACTGCGCTATCTTGGTGCAACAGAAAGGTGCATAAGGTCATTATTGAGTCTTACTATGGACTTAAGAGTTAATTGACACTTTTATAGATAGGTAAGATGGTACTAAACCAATGCGATAGATGACTGCATTCAACTCTGGCTGGGGTCTTTTTTCTGTGTTTTGGGAGGTAGGCTAACCTGACAAAATGTGGGGTAGTGTGCACATAGACACTGGAATTAAGCACCAGGCTGAGTACTGCTGTTCTTTTTAGCAAGGGTGCATTTACTTTTTTCACATCATTATTGTTAACTAACTAGTGGCATTGCAATACAAACCATTACGTTGGACATAACTGGTAAAAACATCGTACAAGTCGTATGCCTCAACATTTGAGCTTGTACCATCAATAACCGGCACCTAAAATAACAAATTAAATCACAAGTAAAACACCCCTGGCTGGATAATCATTTTAGTGAAAGGAAATAAGCCACATGCCTTTTCCCTTAAATTTCTAACTTCAGTAGTGATAACAAATAGAAATAAGTAAAACTGAAATTAGTCCTTAACCCGGGATAAATCTGTACTTAGGAGAAGGTTATATGACTGTAACAAATCACATAACTGGATCACGAATATATGATACTACCAGTAACAATAGTTTGCAAAGTTCTCATTTATAATTACATCATAAATGTCATGAATTCCTTTGTGTGGTAAGGGTCCTGATTGTTGAAGGACAAGTTTTCCGACTGTAGAAAACTCTGCTCCTGCTAGAGGAGATGAGTAATGGATATAAGCCATGCTTTCCATCTGAAGTGCAACATATTTCTGAAGAGAAATAAAGACAAGCATAGTTAAAAATGTTTTCAGCAGAGTTTTAAGCAGACAGTTTTACTACTTCTGGCAAAGATACAAGCACTTGATGAATAACAATACACAATTTCAGCAGTATAAAGACAGAAACACTTTAAATTAAGAAATGCAAATCGTTTTCTCTGTTTTTATGGAGTTAAGGAAACATGAGTGAAAGTTTGGGAGAATGAGAAATGCTGTGAGAACATGAGCTGTTAGGAGAGTGTTTCCACAGCTTTTTTGAGTTCTCCCAAACTTTCACCACTGTTTCCATTTAGCAATTAGATTATGAGCTTGAGATCTCTATCGCATGATAGTTGACAAGGGTGCAGCCTGAGACAACTATCATGTATAGAAATGGAGACTGAATAATCTAATTGTTTTAATATAAATCTTACAGGTCATTCAAAACTTTATGTAAATCCTTTTCACAGACACTTTAAAAATGCAAAGAAGCATCAGAGTATCCCCTGGGACTTATGTTGGACTTATATTTTACAGATATTTGGTAAAGTATACTATTTAGGGTAAGAGCCGGGGGGAAGGGTACTGCCATATATGGGCTATATTAGTATATGCCGCTGTGAAGGGTATGGTTTTCAAACAGTGTACTCTAGGATAGGGTATATAAATCAGGGCATCTGGGTCTAGAATAGGGTATCATTTTTCACAAAACTGACTAGTTGGTTGAAGATTTCATCTAGACTAAGGAAACCAGGAAATGCAACTCAAAAATATAAAAAAATCAAATTGGCAAGTTTAAATTTACGCAAATCAGCCTCAACAGTGTTGATAGATGGAGGGATTTGGGGAGTTTACTCTAGTATAGGGTAGTAAAATTCAGCTGAACTAGCTCTGGTATAGGCTCAGGGTTCTAGGATCCCAGTGGCACATCCCCACCCAGAAATTCCCAAAGTACCCCCCCCCCCCCCTCAGGGGTAGGAGTTATCACTGAGCTGTCTACTCTCAAAAGATGAGATAACAGATAATAAACTTGAACCAATTACACATAAGAATTGTTTGCACAGTGCCACTTACATGAAATTGGTAATCAAATATCAGCATCAACTGTATGGAATGTATTGCTTCAGAGTCTGCCAAGGGTATCTTAATATTGAAGTGAAGGCTATCATATTTTCCATCCAGGTTATTATCTGTCTCCCAAGACTTTGATAAAAAATGAAGCACTGTTAAGCTAAGGTGATATTAACTTTACATGTAGTTATTACATGGCTAGCTCCATGAGCAGGTAAGATGAACCAGATCCTGCACTGTGATTGGCTACCCAAGTGGGCAAGATAGAGCTCTCTTGGCCACTCAGGACTACCCACCGTGTCCTGCAAGAAAAATTTTCTTGAAAGCCATATAATAAATCCTTAATTGACCAAGCTTGTTTGGTCAAGATGGCTGGATATTGGCCTTGTTGTTTTTTGCGAGTTTACAGACCTTGACTCCATCTCGCTCCATAAACACGCAAAAAAAAAAAAGAACTTGACCAATATCCAGCCATCTTGACCTTACACTTGGTCGATAACCCATAAGCTTGTATATCACTGTCAATGAGTTTAAGATGACTCTGCAAAAATGCATTATTTAGTAACTATGCGCCTATTTTTTTTAATGTTGGCTGTCAGCAGTTAAAAGGTGTTAAGCTTATTGCTGCTCACCTTGATGAGTGGAATTCTAAGCTTTTGTTGCAGAAGCTGGTTAAAATTTTGGAAAGTGCTGTAGGCTAGAAATGAGCCAGGGGTATTTCCTTGAACTACCAGAAGGATTTCGTGTTTGAATCGAACGTCGGGTTGTTCTCTGAAAGTGCTTTCCTTGAGCCAAAAACCTGTGATGTTTCATGACAAATGGTAAAAGTTAATTAAGTCAGTAAACAGTACGCTTAAATCAACGGAAAAGCTACAAGCTTGGAAAACTGAGGCGATTAAAAACTGCTTACCGTGTGTCACATAGGCGATGATAAGAGGAGGTATGAAAGTCAGAAAAATGACAAAGAACTGGAAAAGAGTCGCTCTGCTACAAACGTGAGTCTTGTACTTTTGCTGGACAGGGTGGGAATGCACTACATACATCACCATGATGAAAATTACTCATGACCAGCGACACAAACTTTTTAGTAAACAAAAATTCGCGCGTTAGAAAAGTACATCTTCCTCGTTGAAGATTGAGCCCGCGATCGTTCTTGGAAACGGCAACGGAGGAAAACATTTCTTGGCATGGGAGGGGAGCTCCAGTGCGGTTACTTTGGGAACGATAAAAAGGGGATTAGAACAATCTAAATTTAGAAAAACACTCCGATGATATTAAAAGAAGTTGTTGACAATATTCAAGTCTCTCGCGTCGCACATTGCTACTCAAGGACATGAAGTTTTACCTAGACAAAATCAACTGTTACTTTACCTCTCTCCTCATAGTGTTAATTTGCTCACTAGGCCCAGTGTATTGAAGTTTAGCCTCGTCCAAGATGGCGGATGAAATGTGGTCGTCTTTCAATCCTCCTTTTAGACTTCTTCATTAACCTCTAGCACTTTTTGCTTCATGGATTGTTGGCAAGAAGATGATAATTTTGCCAACAAGGTGGCTCAGTTGTGTTGCGAGCATTTCAAGACGTTGAACAAGAGGGGCAAACCTCAAGCGAACCATGAGTGGACACTACTGGCAGCCATTGTGCTCGTACAGGAACGAGGTCAATTGCCAGCATTTAAAACATTTGATAGCGTTTTGAAGTTGTCATTGTGACGAAGGAGATAGTCAGTTAGAGAAAGCCATCTTTCTTATAACTTTTCACTTTCACGAGAATGCTATAAATACAGCGATAACTTTTAAATTAAACTGACTTAGCTTGTGCTGTCGCCGCTTCACGTTTCACGCCACATTTGATCTAAGTTAGTCTTTGTTTGTATTCATTTAGATGATAATGACAAGCCCTTATCAGAGTACTCTGTGGATGTGGTTGCCATGGGAACTGGTTCCAAATGCATTGGAAAAAGCAAAATGAGCAATCAAGGTAACAAGTTGTCCCAGACGGGGTACCCAAGGGAACAAAAGTGACAGTTGGTATGAATAAATCTTTGACTGGACACCATATCCTCCTGCCTCAGAAAAAAATACTCAGATTAAAATGCTTCCCCTTTCAAATTTCCCAATTTTTTTCACCCCCAACGTTTTGTAAAAGCCAGCTCTTACCAAAACTCTTACCATAAACTCCCATTATTATAATGTCACCAAAGATATAGCCTCCTATACAGACATTCTTTGGGCTCATCATGCAATCTTCCTCCCCCATGAACAACTACTGGGGCTACCTAATGATTTTAAAAACTAATAGTTTAATGTAAATATTTATTTAATAATATTTCTATCTAACTAGAACATGAGTCATCTCAAAACTCTTGGTAAAAATTTATGACCCTTCTCCCCCAAACACACATTACCAAATTCATTTCAAAACTTCCAGAATAATTCTAACACAACTCCTTGTAACCTGCATTACAGGCATAAATGTGGATGCAATAGGGAGGTTCCCACTCTCTCTGTTTTCCTTGTTTTATGCCTGCTTCGCAGGCTAAATTCCTTGGTACTATTTTTTATGTGACTAGACCCAAGTCCTTAACATGGAAAAAAGAACACCTTATTACAGGTTACCTCCTTACTGTCTTTAGAAAGGAGAATTTTTATTTAATTTTAATCTCAAAACCTGCAGTAAACATTCTAATATGTTTGCAGGAATCATTTTAAATGACAGCCATGCAGAAGTGATTGCCAGGAGAGGTTTTCTCAGGTTTGACCTACTGATGTTTTTAATTTCAATTAAGTTCCGAGTGCTTAGTGCTCAGAAGGTGAAAGCCTTCATCAGGCTAATTGGTCCATACTGCTGGTCAGGAGCTTATCCAGGTTTCTACAGTATGAAGCTACTGGGACTATTTCTACTCCCCCCTGGATGGGGATGTTATTCAGTTGCAGGGTTTGTCCCCAGTGTGGTAATTTTTTGTTCTTTTGTGGGTGCCTGTACCCAATGACACATCTAGATGCCCAAGAAAAACAATGCAATGACCCTAGCCAGAGCTTGAACCCAGCACTAAGACAAAAATGCTATATCAAGCACAAGAAAGATGATCAATATAAAATGGTAACTCTTGAATTATTAATTTTTCTCTTCTCTAGGTATCTTTACCAGCAGTTGCAGAATGCATACAATAAGCAGCCAGGTGTATTTCATTTCCAGGAAGAAAGCAATTTATGTGCACTGAAAAATGGAGTGTCCTTCCATCTTTTCACTTCGCATACACCTTGTGAGTACTTTGTTTCATTGAGATTTTAACTTTTTTAGGCTCTCCGATCACCACACAGGTTTGAACTTGCATTTAAATATGACTGACTGGATGCTTAAGGGTTAGCCCAGATAGGCTGATAATTTTTTCAAATTAGATCATTGGCTTTGGAAATAGACTGAAGTACAGTAGATTTACTTTTGAACCACAAAAATCTACATGCATGTCCAAGTAAGATAACCAAGGATTTGAATGAACATAGAACTTCTGAGTGCTTCACATAGCACATTGTAGATTGTTAGACCATGTAGTAAAGTGAAGAACAGCTCCCTGGAAAAAAAAAACAAAAAACTGTTGGTTCACTGTCAGTCAATTGTTGGCTGACAGGCAACCAAGTTTCTTGCAGGGAGCTGTTCTTCATAATTACTGACCATACAGTGAGATAGAGAATATCCTAATTTATTCAGCCCAGCATTTAGTCAATAATTAACTTGATTCAATACCAATTTTTAAAACATTATTTATAGAGAGTGAATGATTTTTAAAAGTTCTCACAAGTACAATTCTTATCTTTTTTCCAGGTGGTGATGCATCAATATTTCCAAAAGCAGAGGAAGATGACACTTTGGTTGTTCCATCCTTGAAGAATCAAAATCTCAAACCTCAAAAGAAAAAATGCCTTTCTTGTCATGAAGTGATAAGCCCTCCAAAGAAAATTTGTTTAGAGATTGACATACCTTCCAGTAATTCATTGGATGATTGTTGTAATTCTGAGAGATTGATGGAAAGATTGGATAAAACACCTATGGTGGAAAAGGACAATGAGGCAAAATTATGCTTTCAGGAGGGTAACCACAAACCTGATGGAAGCTTGGCAGAAATTTCTATGGAGCTGTTCGATACAAGACAGGCACATTTTGATAATTTGAATGTGGACCATAGCAGTAAGGATCAGGAAGAGAAAGCAATAAAATCAAACCTAGAAAATATCCATGTTGACATTATTGAGACCTCTGAATGTGTACTTGATGGTAAATGTAACAACAAGCAACAAACTGATATTAAGCAGTACAAGGATGTACACAGGACTGGTGCAAAATGTGTTCCAGGCAGTAAACAAGACCCTCATCAGTCTGGTTCAGGATACCACACTGTTGGTGTTTTGCGCACTAAACCAGGGCGTGGTGACCCTACACTATCAATGTCATGTAGTGATAAAATAATGAAATGGAATGTACTTGGTTGTCAAGGGGCCCTTCTGTCATACTTCATGACATCACCAGTGTACCTTTCGTCAGTCATTGTTGGTAGCTGCCCTTTTGACGAAGCTGCTATGAGGAGGGGTATCTATGAGCGGGCTTTAAGTGACCCTCTGAATTTGACTGAACCTTTCTGTGTTCATAGGCCTAAGATTTTCCAGGCTGACATTTTATTTGAACAGAGCAGAATTAAAGTTATGGAACAGAGGCAGGGTAAATTATCACCTTCCTCCACAGGTAAATTACATTTTTTTGTTTTTACTCCCACCAGTATATCTGTAAAACTTAATTTGTCAACATCATTAGTCAGTAACCTGCAAGTAAGTTCTCAGCTCTTGGGGTAAAAGGGGGTGGGGAAGGAAAGGGGCTCCTTCTCCCATTTCCATCCCCAATCCTTACCCACCATCCCCAGAGCTTGCTTGCAGGCTGGCTATTCAGTCTGTCAGTCGGTGGATATCATCAGTTTGTAACTCAGTCACTTCAGGGCAGTAGGTTGGTCAATCCATCAGTCAGCCATCGATCAGTCAGTCAATAGATGGCAATCACTAAGCAGTTAGAGTTGAGCAGGTTCAATGCATAACTATTTTTCCTTGAATATTTTCAGCTATTATCTGGATCAAAGAACCCTTCTTCCACGAGGTCTCTGTTAATGGCCTAAGACAGGGTGTCACCAAAAAGAACCTTTCATCATCAAAGGCAAGGTAACTCACAGGCTGTGACAATTTAACTCAATCTGTAATATCCACCATCATTCATTTCAAAGTCTCTCCTTGCAACATTGAAAGATTAAAAGATCAAAACAATATTACCAGGGATATCAACCTTTTACATGTAACTAGACAAGTGTTACTGTCATGAAGTGGTACAGACTTGGTGCTTGACTTTACTTTCCAAACAAATTCATGCCTTTTTTTTCAGGGTGTGCATCAACAAAGGAAGTCTTTTCGAGACATTCAAAGCTCTTGTTACAAACATTCAAGATGTTAAGCTTCCAGTATCCTTGAGGTAGTAGACACTATTTACTGACAGGGTCTTCTTACTGAATTCTGGCTTAGGAAATCTGGGATAAAACCTAACACAAACAAACTCAATATTACAACTTTGTTCTCAAGTCTTTGTTGACTTTCAGGTTTCAAACTGCACCTTGTAATTAGCTGTAAAATATATTTGTATCTCACCTAGAGAAAAAGCCCTTAGACAATTCATAATTTTGAGAGAGAAAAGGCATGTGACAAAATGGTCCTAGAATTTTAGTCAACCTTCACAGCTCTATATAACAGAACCAAAAGGTGTTTTGAGAATTCTTCCTAGGGTCACAAGTTCTTTTTGCAAGGTTAAGAAATAATTGGGTTTGCTGAAAAAAATTATTATTTTATGAATAATTATTGGAGAGTCTTACTTTCTCCCAAAGTCCTGGTTTTACCAATTTGCTATCACTACATGTGTAAGGGGGCTGACATGTCTTGTTGGTGCCCACGTTGTCACCAAATCTGTATTTAATTTAGTACAAGTAAGCAAAAAGAGAGAAAGTCAAACTACAACCACACCACGACACTTTAGATTAGTGAATACAAATTTATTCATTGGAGGTTACATGAAAATTGCTCTGACTTGAGTATACATGATCTTGTATTTCCAGACAAAACCAATTAGCAAGGAATTACAGAGAAGCCAAGAGAGGAACTCCAACCTACAATGATGCCAGAGAAAAGTTCATCAGAACATTTCCTACTTGGTCCCTTAAGCCCGAGGAACTCTCAACTTTCACAGGATTGGAAATGTCTTGATTGTAAAACAGAACTTTTTTGGATTATACACGACAAAATTTCATTTTGAACATGTCACAATCAGAGAAAAATCACTTCTTTCAAGCTTAACATTCAAGATATTATTAAAGATTTCAGTTTTTTACTTGTTGTCCAAAGTTACGGGGGATTTTACATTGTGTAAACTTGTCTGTAAAACTTGAAATGCCATCCATGAACTGCATCTGTAAGTATATTTTAACAATAATTGAATAACCACACTGCAGATGACTATATCCAATCAAAGTTTGTTAAAAGGAAAACACAAGATGGTGTAACTAGCAAGGATGCACTTGCTCTGTTCAAGTGTGCCATTTCTACATATGCAAGTATTTACAATGCAGTTTCCAATGATTATGCTATTTTACAATCCAAAGTTCTTATTAGAAAAGTCCAATTTATCTTCACAACAATGCTTTACTTTGCTCAACTTGGTTGTGTACTTTAAAATACTTGGAACTTGCACATTTTGCTGTGTACATCAAACAGAAAAACCCAGAAAAAAACTAGTTGTAATTGGTTCTTTAGTTGCTGCATTTGTTTCTTCAAACCAACTTGTATTTCACCAGACTACTAAAGCTAATAACACCCCCAAAAAAATTTATAGGAAAACTGACAGTTCAAGAGTAAAAGTTAGTTCAAACTAGAGGTCTGAACTATGCCGATCACATTCCAAAGGTGTTTTCTCCGCTGTAGGCAATGTACAAAAATCCATCTTCATCTTTATGTTCTTCATAGATGGAACCCATTGTTGAACTGAAAAAAAAAAAGAAAAAGTGGTGTAGTTAGTAATGCCAGTTACCCACTTAAGGTCAAAAGGAATCAATGCACAGGCCACCAGAAACCTTGGGTCCATTTAAGTTCACATGCAATTATACCAATTTTCTCTGTTAAAGACCAGGTCGGAGTTGTAAATAAGTCCCTAAAGCACTTATTTGTGGTTTAATAAGCTATAATGAATAACAACCCTTGCCTAAGTAAACACGGGGCTCAAATAAACCGTAGGAATCAAATATCTGGTCCCGGTTGTTGAAAGGCTGGATAATGTTGTCCAATGGATAAATCACTATCCAGTGTATAGCTGGTTTGTTTTGTTAACACTTATCTACTGGATAGTGATTTATATGGTGGATGGTGTTGTCTATCGTTTGAACAACAAGGGCCTGGTCCTCCAAGCCAAATAAAATAAACGTCAAGGTTAGCAATTGATTGAGAAAATGAGGTATCAAATGAGGTAACTATTATAAAATTATTATATGGTATTGCACAACACAATCCCAGCCAGGTGCAAGCCTCACCTTCTGAAATGAAGCTCTCTGCACACTGACGATAACAAACCCTAAAATACCCCTCCACAGGGGGTATTGCTTTACCAAAATCATTGTAAACTCTTTGTGAGCCCAGATTCATGAAAACACGCCTCAAACTACAGTCAATACTTGTGTTGGACACAAATAAACTTTTTAAGTTTTATTTTGACAGACAGCTGAATCCTTGTTAAAATATTGCAACCAAATTGCTTGCCACGGCTATCAAACTGCAAAACAGAAAAGACTACAGTGCAGCTGCTATTTTCCTTATTTATTCAATTTTCAACAATAGAAATCAGGTAAGTCTTTTCTCGTGCAAAGCTAATGATTAGTTGATTAAAATGACTGGAAAAAAATTTGGGGTGCCCAAGCTTGTTAGTGAGCTACAGCCATTTTTCAACTGACAGAACTCAATATCAAGGCACATCCGCCATGTTTTCAATGTGCGCGTGCACAAATGCGCACTAATGACACCATAAATTATGCACAGTAAGGATGCGCAATGCAATACTGGGGAATGACCTTAAATGCATGTTTACCATCAAACCACCAGGCATTTTCTAGTTCTGGTTTTTGATTTTTTCTAGAGCGTCACTCGTTTGGTCATTGTGACTGAAACCCTAGAGTTCGGATATATTCAATTTGTTCTTTCGATGTTATTCCTTGAGCCCTTGACCTGAGAGGGTACTGTGAAACTACATGTACAATCTCCAGTGATTATACTGGGGAAACGTTATTTGATACATTTAACAACTCTGTATTAAATCTGAATTAAAACTATGTCCCTATGACAAATATTGTAATTATTACTTGCTTATGTTTTCATATTTATACAATTTGGCTGCCTACTTTATCTACAGGATCACACAATTGCAAGCAAAATAAACTTTTGCCATTTTATTGTAGTTTTTGAGCATAATTGTTAAGTTGGTAGAAATGACAAATGTTGTCGCTGAAGGTGTAGCTAATCTTATTTAAAATTTTAGCTGCGAAATGCATTTAAGGGCATCTGCAGTACACCGTCAGATTAAAAACAAAATGAAGTTTTCAGTAAAATATCTTATGAAAGTGAACTTTGTTCCCTATATTTAATTCGAAAAATGGCTAAATTTTAGACTTACTCTACTTGGTGAATAGCATGAAATATCTAATTTACACCAGAAATATTTCGCACTAAGTATTAATCTTTTGTAATGGAACAACAACATTATTAACTTAAAGCTTACATTTTATGGCAAACCAAATTGTCCGTATCGCCAATTATACTCGAAAATGAATTAAAATTTTGCCACCAGCAAATGTAAATTTTCACTTTGAACAACCCACTACTCCCTGAATGTTGTTTAACAACTGAACGAAGGCAGACTAGAATTTAATCGATCGAGAGAAAAAATAAATTCCAGGTTAGATTCCAAATAATCACGAGGTTAAGGAATGCTTACTATTCCCTCTCATGACTTAAACAAAAGGGGTAAACCGGGTTGACAAACAAAGAACTGTAAGACTTGCTAGTTCTCAGCTGTGAAAAAGGGACTTTGTGTCGATTTTCTGCGTCAGTTTAGTCCTCAAAATTGAACAACTCTGAATGACAACGGACAGACAGGACATTACAAAGTGAAAGCAATTACATTCGGAAAGTATAACTTTTTCTTTCTAAAGTAGAGTTTAGAAGCGTAATCCATGCAAAGCTCAATTCCCAAATTTTGCTCAGTCCACGACTATAAACACAGTTCTTAGCAGAAAGAATCAACAACGGTCAATATGAAGGCCTGAACCGCTTATATTGTCGATTCACTGTACTTGCGCTCGACACGAAGATGTAAACAAAGTCGAAGGTTGGCTGCAAAAGTAAGCTTATGTTACAGAAAAAACCCCATGGCTTTAGATCTTTGTTTCAATGAAAAATACAAGATATACATAACATAATCGCCCTTCAAATCCTAATAGATGACTTTTACACAAACCTTGTCGTTGGTAGCACCTTGTTAACGAAAAGAAACATTGCTTTTTCTGGAGGGAGCTGAATTCTCTTCCGGATGATGTACATAAACTGAGCCACTGTGGAAAAATAAATTAAGTATCGGCGTGACTAAGACGAGTACAAGTCTCAAGTCTTAATTTAAAAATGACAAATAAGTAATCCCTTAATACTGAAAGGAACTAAGCTATAGAAGTAGAGGAGACACGCCATTTAAGATGAGAGAGCGAATGAAGGAATTAGCCTGTTTATTTCCTGTTTTATCGATTACCTGTCAGATCTGAGGGAACAAGAAATTTCCTTTTGTCTATATCCTGAATGGACGACTTGGGAGCTTTCTCGACAACAACCTGCAAAGAAAGAAGGAATGAATTTCGCTTTCTAAAGACGAAAATATCACTTCAAGGCGCCACACTTACGGGAATTCTATCGGGATACTTCGCCCTTATCTTCGCGGATTCATGACATCTCGACTCTGCAACACCATAAGAAATAGCGGTTAAACTGATGGCAAAAGCTAAAGCAATGGAGGTATAATTGATTCCAAATACCTAAGGAATGTTCTTCCTTGAAGCTCCACTTCATTTTGGGCCCAAAATTCTTCTAATAAATCACACTAAACTCTTCCACCGCAACTTGTCCAATTCGATTTCTGCTGCGTAAGTTCTTAGAATGTTTGACCACGTGACCTTTGTTATTTTCTTATGTGACGTCATCAAATTGTGTAATAGTCCATATTTGGCGCAATCATTTAGTCAGCGGTTTTTGTTGACAAAGTTGCTAAAAATAGGCTGCAGCCCAAGTTTTTTGAAAAATCAATATCAAACGGCCTAGAAGCACCAGGCACCTTATTGTTTCCAGCCTAGCTGTATGCAACGTAAGAAATATTTTTGGCGCAAGGCATATTCTTTTGCCGGAGTAGAATTCACAAATCCGAAATGATCCCGGCTCTGAAAGAAGCCCTTTTATGGGGGTAGGGGTGTGGGGGATTATCCCATATCCTGATTTATGGCCTAATTGTATTATCCCGAATCCCCTAAATTTCAAATTTCAGTTTCAAAAACGTACAGTTTACCTACTTGATATACCGGAAAATCTGTTCTACATATCTCTTATCCCATTAATATTTCCCACAAATACCGTAAACTCCCTGGGCTTATACAACCTCCGTGAGGGGTTTTAGACGGGGTCATAAATAGAGGGGCCTATATCCGTGTGGAGGGGGAGGGGAGAGGGAGGGGCTTATAAGCGGAATAAAAAAAGACATTTCAAAATGAGTTACAGTAGTGTTGATCGAAATACATGTTGCTTGCGAGGAGTTGAATTAATCCGCGCTATTTGGCTCGAAAGCGAATCTAACAACGGAAATACTATTGGAAAGGACTTTAAGAAAATCTGTAAAGCATCATAAGAATTCGAATTTATTTCATTTTAAACTAGAGAGGGGGGAAGCTGATATCCGGGGCACTTATGATCGAAAGTAATATTTTGTTTACAGATAGTTATCCCGTACTCTGTAAGCATCCCATATCTCCAATAACTGGGGCTCCTGAAATGATCCCCAACCCCGAAATGGCCCCCAAATCCATGATCCCGACCCCTTGTGATGCCCACATTGTCCCAAGCTGAAAGGCCAAATGATGTACAAGGATCTTGGAATCACTTCAGAGTGACGAGTATTTGGGGACATCCGAAATTTATATGAGAATCAGAAAAAAATGCCTAGATAACCTAAGCCAAAATGTAGCCGAATACCTTTTCAGCTTTTCCGTTTACCCACCTTAATTTTCTTGGGATGTAACTGTACTATACTAAAAATGTTTTGCCGACCTAAAGTAAAGAAGCACCTTCTATACTACGTCGATCTGGCTGCACCGCAGGGTACTTCTACACCTTCATGCAGAAAATGATAATGTCGACTATCATTGAACTTCCAATAAAACCAAACATTTTCTTTAGATCGTTACAAAGTGGAACTTCAGAGAAAAAAAAAACCGAAAAGACGAAACAAAAGCAGTTGATTGCGTTAATAATCTATTAGAAACGCATATGGCTGACTTCATCTGGGGTAGGTCTAAAATGCGCAGGCGCTTCACAAATTTGACTAAATCGACTTTAATATTTGTTCCGTGATCTACATCTTAGAAAAATTCCAATCCGAAAGACGAAATAATAGCTTTATTCCGGTGAAGAATATCAAGATTGTGTTTCAGTGAAAAAACCTGCGCGACTTCTACGCTGTACCACAATTGTCCTCTGTCCGCGTTCATTATGAACTCAAAAGTGACTTCTATCATTAGCTTTGCGCAGTGGCATTACCGTAGCCAGTGAGGTTCATCCGAGGCGCGGTTATTGCTGATTGAAAACTTTTCCCAATACCCCGCGAGACGGCTTGAGATATAGCCGGCTTTGCAATTTTTGACGGTCCATACGTGGACCCTACTACAAATTCAGAAGTAAATTACCGTAACCTTAACATGATCGACGTTGGTGAAACGTTCGCAGAGGTGGAGACCTGGGAAGGAATCGAGCGCAGGCTCAAGTTGATCTGCGGTTTTTCGAACCTTCATGTAATACCATCTCAGCAAACATGGCGGACGAGGAAGGGGAATCGTCGTTAGAACTCGCCTTTCAAAGGCACAAAAAAGAGGCGAAAGAACTTCAAGGTATTTTGCATTCTTTATATCTCACTTTTCAATGCTGGTGCTGTATCATTTTGATCTAATTTCTGTCATTTCTATCATTCCCAACATCGCTACGTCGTGTTACATTTTGGTTCGTAGCACCTGGGCCGGTCGAAACAGTCAAAACTATTCTTTTGTTTTGTCGATGTTGAATGAAGACTTACATAATTTTCGAACAGAAACAAAATATTCTTTAAATTTCCTTGCGGTTTTGTTCCCCTTGAGTTACTGTATCTTTATCAAAACAACCTTCTAAATTAATTAGTGTAAGCTAAAACTAGCTACTGGACATCATGAATTGTAAACATGTATGTAAAAGTGTACCAGTATCATTTTGAATAAATTCTTTATTAAAGTATTATTTTTGCAGCCAAAATCCAGTCGTTGAAACATTCTGTTCCAAAGGGTGACAAAAAGAAGAAAAAGGAAGTTGCTTTGGAGATTGCAAAGCTGGAGGAAGAATTAACTAACAGGCAAAAGAAAGAACTTGAAGTATTGAAAAATGACTTGACAGTGAGTGTTTTCAGTAACTCATCTTTCATGTAGCAAATTTAATGGTATAGTACATGTTTATGTGGCAATAAGAGCTGGATTTCCACAATTTAGAGTTGACAATAGCAAGGGCACATACATAATAATTTAGGTACTGGTTGGGAAAGTCACCTGTAATTTGTACTCGTCAGTGAACAGAGGCACTGAAGGATTGTCTAAGATCACTGTACATTGATCTCAGGCTTTAGCAGACTTATCAGTTCAGCATTCTGATTATTAAGCAACAGCATCACCCACAAAATGAACTGTTTCTGTGCTGTCAGAGGAGACAATTCAGTATGACTGCATGCATGCGATGGCCAGCCCCAGTATTGTGTGGATAAAACATTATTCTTCATTTAAATTGCCTTCAGTTAAACCATGATAGGTGTGATCAAGGAAATGTAGTTGTCTGCCTGTCGTGTTGTATTTTTTTTCTTATTTTTGTTTGAGGTTAGTCAGCCATTGGTAAATTTTTGATTTGTAGAGAGAAAATAGTCAAGGACAAGATGTTACCAAGGAGATAGAAGCAATGTCTCTAAATGCAGATAACAGTGAATCACAATCAAAACTTTCAAAGGCTCAGAAAAGAAGGGTAAGTTTTTCATTAATTTAAAGTAATTTACTGATTTTAAGACAAATTCTCAAGATAATAATTATTAAAATTTGAAACAAATACTGCTAATGGTTGTCTCTGATTTGTGTTTTTATTGTTTTAAGGACAAAAAGGCTGCTAAAGAAAGGGAAAGAGAAGAAAGAATTGCTGAAGCTGAACTGGAAAATGTGCACAGTGCACGCAATGTGGAAGCTGAGAAACTCAAAGAAATCTTAGCGTCTAAATGTTTATCCATAAAAGAGGTATGTCAGAATGTGCAGCAGTTCCAGAGTATACCCAATTGCCTATGCTACCTCAAGGGAGGCCAATGGAAATTGTTAAGAGAGGCGAAAGAGGGCTCAATTCAAAACCCTTCCATGGGAGGAGTATGGATACTTTCTTGATGAACACCATATTTGATGGATATCAATTTGAAATTGGCTCTGTCAGTGCCTGTAATTTATAATCACCAATTTGGTCATGATTTTCTTCTCTCTTCAGATCTCTCCAGATGGGAATTGGTATGTAGCACAAGCTGATAGGCGAGAGTTTTCACAACTTTTTTGAGTTCTTCTAAACTTTTATGACTATTTCTATAGCTTGATAGAAACTTGAAGAAAGTGTCTTTTATCTTGCTATTGAGCTTTTCTGGATCATGCTTGAGGGACCAAGCAAATTTTAAAGGAGGACATATACTTGTGGTCTAAAAAATTGATTATGAAGGAAGTCATAATCTTGTAATGTTACTAAGGGTGCATTTCTTTGGGAAAATTCAAGATTGGATTCGTAAATCCAAAAATGGATTTTACGTTTCTTTCCTAAACAGATTGATCCAATATCACCTGGATCATACTTCATCAAAAGAACCAAAAAAATCCTTGCCCAAGGTGGATTCTTCGGTTCCTTTGATGCACCATGATCCGAGTGATCTTGGATTGATCTGTTAAGTAAAGAAACGTAAAATCTGTTTTCGGATTTAAGAATCCAATCTTGGATTTTCCTAAGAAAATGCACCCTAAACCTCTGCACTGTAAATGTACTTTTTCTATGAGAGCTAATGACGTTATTGTGAGTTTTTCCAGCTTATATTTCATATTATTTTGTCAGCTTGTATAATGCTGTTGCTGATCAGCTGTCCAGAAGAAATCAACAGGTATTTTAATTTATAATTGTTAATCAGAGACCCCTTCCAGCTGTGTCCTTTTAACCAGCTGTTCCCCTTTTTCAGAGCATCCTATTTCTTAAGTTCAAGTAAACCTCTCAGGATTTTCTTAACGTCTCATTTTAATACTTGATCATGTTTGAGCTAATGAAATTATTAACTATGAAGATGGTTTGGATATCACATCTTAATTAGCTTAGCTTTTTGTGATTATTTTGTTTTTTTGTTTTTGGTTTTGACTGAGAAGATGTATCAAACACTCTAGCCAATGTTTCATATTAAACTTGATCAAAAATGCTCCACTGTGTGTTATATTTTCAACTTTCTCTTTGGTGTTTGATGATGTTACAGAACACTGGTTCTGGAATTTGATATGTAAGTCAAACCTTGAGGGTTAAAGAAAACCCTAACTCAATCAGGTGGCACAAACTTGTGGAACTTGTAAATTTTATCAGCTTATTTATTGCAATTCAGTGGGAGTACCTCTTACTCACTTAGGACAACTGAATTTTTTAACCCAGAGATCTCAACAGTTATCAGTAGCTACTCTCTCCTCACAATATTAGTATATTTGCAAGCAAACAGCCTGGCTACAAGAGTTGTCTTGACAAATTACCTGATTCCTGGAACTAACACTGAAATTACATGCAGGGCAATAAGTAGAATTTCTATTTCCAGCTTGGAATAATCCATTAAAACAGCTAAGGATTTTCCCAATGTAATAAAATTATTCTTGTGTTTTAGACTGAGATGCAAACATTAAGAAAACTTGCAGCAGATTACATACTGAACCATCAAGATGACTTTCTGCCATTCTTAACAGATGCAAAAACGGGTCAGTTGTACACACCAGGTAAGCAAGCAAATAAACATCAAGAATATAATGCCATGTCGTATTATCGCCATAAAGCACATAAGATTGATGGGTCTTTGAAACCAAGAGAGAAATTTAGTAAGCGCTTGACCTGATAATTAACCAGTATAATCATAGAGCAGGTTTCCATTGGGTGTTGTGAAACCAAAACCTATTAGTAAGTAAACACTAGAGAAGAGAGACCTTTGGAACAAGGTGGTTTGGCCAATCACAAAGAGCTCGGATAATGTGGTGAGCCAATCAAAACTCAAAGAAAAAAATGTATAAATGTGGCTGTTGCGAAGCATGGGAAAGCCCGTATGAGCAAGTCACGATTGGTTTTGGTTTTACTTCTGAATGGATGACAAAGTTATCAGCGAATTACTTAGCGTAGTAATGCCTAGACTTGCCACAAGTCAACCTTTGCTTACTCCTTCACTTTTTCATCTCCCTCAAGTAAAGTGAGAGGTACAGTATATCTTCGAGTGAAAACCAACAAGCCAGGGAAGTATTTTTGGAAAAGGTTTTTAGAAAGTTTAAGTAATGCCGAACCAAAGGGAATGTGAATCGCAGAGCATGCACAGAATTTAATATTCTATATTACCGCTCACTCACATCATAGTTAGTAACTATGCTCAAATTGAGTAGAGGGCAAACATTCTGAGAAACTCCTATAAATATTAAATTTATACCAGTTTTTCGCAATGTTTGCACTGTGGGCAGTATTAAAATTTAGAATAAATATAGGCAAATTAAAAGTTATGCCAGAATGATATAAATTTTCATATAATTGCTTTTTTTGAATCTAGTATACACTGTACATATACCGGTAAAATAAACAGTACAAACATAAACATTATAAACAACCAACAATACAAGTATCCTAAAATTTGATTTTTGCCGGGGACATACCCAAGCAGCAATGGCGTAAGTATAAAGATTTTACAGTAATAAAAAACGGCTATCAACGGACAATATAATTCGTGATGTCAGCACAAACCAAAAGTGTCCGAAATTGTTATGTCTATTGCGTATCATCATTATAAAATTACTAGGTTGAGAGAGAAAGCCGCAGCAGCCTGGATTGAGATTTTCAGGCGGGTTCCCCGGCAGAAATTCTCAAACTCTAGTGCTCTTTTTGCGAAGCAAGATGCTAGATTCGGTTTGTTCATACACAGTTGCTTTCTGAAGAGCGCGGACTGAATCAAAATAAGTCCTCAACAATCTGAGTTTTCACGTAACAATTGTAACACGATGACACTCTGGAATGAGGGTCCTGCACGAGCCAATACGCAATGCGACAAACGAGAACGGAAAACCACGAAACATGATAAAAGCATGTACATATTGAGTTTGAACTACTGTTCTGTAAAAACTCAATTTACTTCATTTTTGGCTAGCTCGGTGAAAACTTTTCTTGTCGGTTGCCGAGGTGTGCGCTGAGTGTTTGCGCCAGAATGGCCCCTCCCCTTTTTTACAATCTCAGAGCTAGGTTTTTGTTTTGCCAGCTAGTGTGGTGACTTTGGCGAAAGAAAGATGGGCGAGGAATTGCGACCTTCAACTCAGCTCATGACAAAATTCCGATATTCCTGGCAATCTCGGAACTGAGCTGACAAGTAGCCTTCTAGTAAACTCTCTTCTCGGAGAAAAGGAAATATAACGTAAATCAATAGGAAGGCATGTTTTTCACTTTTCCACGATCAGCGTGCTCACTGCATTGAGGTGATCAGATAAGATTCTCTCTCTTTCTTATTTCTCTAGATGCGCTGCTATTTTCTTACAACTGATATTAAAAAGTAATGATTTGAGCTATATTTTGAGCTCGCCCTTCAATGCTCGCCCTTTAAAATATAGTGTTACATGTTTTAATTCAACCCTTGCAGATCAGTTCGTTCAATATTGTGAAGAAATCGCCAGCACGACCACATGGGGAGGACATCTGGAGGTTTGTTACTACGTCATGTAAATAAAATGTTTGAGATTTAAGGGACCGTTCATTTTTTATGAGGGAGGGGGGGCTGGGGGGATTTGGGAAGCACCATTTAAAAATCGCATGACCCCCCCTCAGCTTACCAATTTTTTCACATGGCCCCCCCTTATAGCGGTCATTTTTTGGGATGACCCCCCCCCCAAAAAAAAATTGAACAAACAATATTTAGATTTCAACTTTTTTAATATTTCTCTATTATCCCCCTACTTCACGTTATTGTGCTCACTATGAAGACAATATTTACAATCCCTATACTACAGAGAGTTGTTGTTTAAAAAACAAGTCAAAAGAAAGAGAAGTCAATTTCGGATCTCCTAGTTATGGCTCGCCCTGAGCGTGTGGCATTTGGCCTCTCATTGGTATCTTCCTCATCTGAATTGATGAATGCAAGAATGACATCACTTGAGTCATCTTCTCCCCTAGAGTCAATGGCATCACTGTCATACTCATCACTGTCACTTTCATCCGTTTCACTGCTGTCAGCACTTACCCTGTTGTCATTTTGTGTCAATGTCCTGGCATTTCTCAGTGTTGGTTGGCCAGCTCTGAGAGGACTCTTCTGCCGCAAGCATGAATGTCTTACAATTGCCTTTACTTTCTCACTCTTGCTGCTTTTCAAATGCTGCTTCAGCCCGTGGTGGTTCAAGTACTTGTTTTGTTCTGGAACACGTTGCTTTTTAAGCTTGGTTAGATCTTCGCACAACTCAGTCCAAGGATGATCCTCATATGATTTATCTTTTGCGTCCCTACTTAACTTTGCCTTTTCTTCTGCTCTCCTTTTCCTTTTAAATTCCAGCACTTCAAGATGCTGAAGATAATCCACCACAAACTTTGATTTGAGAATAAACTTATCTGCAAATAGAGCAACACTCTCTGGGTCAGATAAAACCAGCCTGCCACCTCCATGCTCTTTCTTCGCTTGGACCCTTGGCTGCCAGTCATCTGGATCACGCCCTTCTTTTGGGGTCTTCTGGTAGGAGAGGTAGTGGTATTCCGGTAGGCAGGAATGGTCAGGAACTGGTTTAGGATATCTTTCTATGGGTGATGCAGTCCTTTCACAACAAAAAGAACAAATTTCTCCTACCTTTTCTTGACAGGACAACTTTAGAAACTCTCTGTAGTTCTCCCCCTCCTCATAGTGCTCATTCATAAACTTCTCAATCTTACGGAAGTAACAGTGGCCTGGAACAGAGTCTTTCCTTGCTCTTGCATTGTGATACTGAACCAAGTACGAAGTGTTGTGAAAAAACTGGAAATCTGTTGATGTGTTGTGTGAAACACATTGTTACATTTAATTTACAGATGTCTTTATTTGGAAGGTTTTTACCTCTACTCTAGTGATAGGCATGTATAAATGTTGCCCTGTCCAGGTAAAACAAAAAGCTACGAGTGTTCTCAAATCTTGCAAATAGTGGATTACTTTTTATAAATTTTAGCATACTTGTTGTGGTTTAAATTTATCTATGGTTTAAAATTTCTTTATTTTCAAGGTAAAATGGGGTTGACTAGCCTACAAGACTTTTACGGTTCGTGACATTTGTACATTTACCGTTCTCTGTTCGGTCACTCGACCTTTCTTGTCGCTTCACTCGTATTCATGAAGGGCACTTCATGTTGTGTAATAAGGAGGAATTTTAGTGGAGTTGAGCCGTTAGATCGTGCTATGGCAAATTTTTACAGGTCATAGGTCTGCATGGTTTCCGCTGTTATCTGCATGTCGACTCGTTGAGTTTGACACCTGTAATTTGCCATGTGTTTATGCATTGTTTAGGCTCATTTCTATTGCAAGATATGCTTTTAAATCTCCATGAATTTGCTTTTGAGGGACAAAATATGAAATTTACCGTGAACATGTTGCTTACTTGCATTCCATATTGTGACGCCGGGCCCGGCTGTGATTAGAACTGTTTGCAAGCACAGTAGGTAGATCGTTATCACGGATATCATATTTGTTCTCCTACGATTTCCTTCGGAGACGCCGTAGCTTTACTTTGAGAAAGCTATACGTTTGTCTAGAGACATTCCTATGTTTCTTGCAGCTATCTGATCGAGCTTGTGTTTCTCTCGCTCGATGTATAGGTTTATTCCTCCTTTTTATTTCCTCCTCTTTTGCAAACCCCGTCTTTAAAATGGGGTTGATGCTATACGTTGAGTGCGTATTTTTGCTTTAAGCTCCTTGACGTTAGTTGAGTGCTGCTATGTCTTGCACGATGTAGAACGGGGCACGTCCATGATAATCATGAAAGAGGCTCATTCCAAAATGCGCAATAATGGCGAAAGCGACGAGTCGTTTAAGAAAAGGTTTACAGCTGAACGATCCAGGCAGTTTGACATCTTACAAGCAAAAGAAGCAATCTTTCTAAGTGCGGATGGCTGTTCAGAAAGGGCGAGTGAGTGAGCGAGTTTTCCATGCCAGGGTACCAGTTGAAGCCCAGTGATGGAAGAAAACTGAACTTCTCCATCAAAGAACACAGAGCAATGGTGGAAAAGTTGAATGCCACGATTCCACACTCTTTCAGTGCAATGGACTTGCTTTAAAGCAGGGCGAAGAATTTGCCCACAGTTTTAATGTAAAACAGATCAAATTTATAGAAGCTAAGTTGACGAAGGTCACGCAGGACATGGAAGCACTAGAAAATAAGAAGAGCAATTATAACAGCATATTCAAGGGCATACTCAAACAGCACATCAACAAAAGGAGAAGGACAAAAGAAAACCGCAGAAAGTCAAATGAAAGAAAGAGGAAGCGGACTGAAAACAACGTCCAACGAGTTTATGGAATCTGTGTTGGAAACCCGCTAGGAAATGATCTTCCGCAATGCCTTGTGCACCCTCCTAGAACGGCCGTCCCGGAAGAGTTTATTGAAGTTGAGCATGTTGCCACGTCGTTATTTAGAAGAGATGGGCCATACATCGCACAGGGAATTATTTCACCAATGCTGCAAGAAGCAGAATCACCACCAACCTTGAGCAGGAAGTCAGAGATTATGTTTACACCTTCATGTACCCTGAAGAGTACACTCTGACGGAAAGCATTGCTGCTTCTTGCAGCATTGGTGAAAGAGACTCCCATAGCAGCACAAGCGGCGACGAAGAACTCGACGACAGCGGAGATGAAGATGACTGCCAGTGAAAGTTGCATTCGAAAATAACAGTGTTAAATACTTCTTTTCAGTAGCTACAAATGCTTTTTGTCGCCAAGCGTTTTTTTAAAGCAAATGGAAAGTTTATAATAAATTTGTATCCTGCCTTCTATGTTTATTCTATAGCAATTTTTTTGATATTCAAACATCATGCCATTTTAAAGTTTTACTAAAATATTTCACGTGACCCCCCCTTTTTCCCTTATTTTTTTGGGATGGCCCCCCCTCGAAAGCCATTTATTTTCGCATGCCCCCCCCCCCCCAAATCCCACCAGCACCCCCTACCTTATAAAAAATGAACGGTCCCTAAAAGCAAAAACTCGGCCACAAGTCAAATTTTTTGGCGGTGTTTGAAGGCCCCGTATTTTTGCGTAGGACAGTGTCGGCATCTCAATTAAATGATGTCGTGTATCAGATGGTATTATAATACATGTAAAGAGAAATTAAGCAAGTCAAGTTTGTATTCAGTTTGTCACTAACAATGGCCTCTTCGAGACGTTTCTCTCGGCGCGCTTCTCCCCTATTTTTCGCTCCCTGTTTTTCGCGCTGCGTCTCAACTAACTGAACGCCTAGAGGAAGCTACACTGACAAGAGATGACAAGAGACAGCTGGAACAGGATTTGAAGTCCGCAATATATAGTGCGATTCAGAAATGAAAGAACTTCTTGTGGATGAGATTATGTAATCGGTCAAAATCCGCTGTGTATTTACAAAGGAAGCTTTATTTTACGCAACGAAACATGTTTCTGGTGACCACACCGCGCTCGGCTCGCCTTGCTGAACGTCCCCGGCGACTTTTTTTCGCCCTTCACCTTAGCAGCCTTTTCACAGGCTATAGCCGCTATGTCAATTGCCATTTTAGCAGTTGATTCATTATCTCGTGGTTCTGATTTCCCAATAGATCCAGGCTTTGTCTCAAGCTCTGAAGATGCCAATAGAGGTTTACCAAGCTCACGCTCCTGTTTTAAGAATAGGAGAGGAATATGAATCACAACCAATTTCGCTCTCGTAAGTGTTATTAGGGAGTTTACGAAAACACGACGGCAACGGGAACGTCACTGAACAGAAGAATTACTGAGCAGTACAATGGTTGTGGACGTGCGTTATAATTCTTGGTACATTTCTTTGCCGTCCTCTGCGAAACAACAACGTGAAATGATCAAATTTTGCGTTGTCTGAAGAACGTGAACCACGACGACTAATTTTTTAAATTTTATTTCAAATTTATCGCTGTGTTCCGGATTTAGTTTTGCGATAGGTTTGACAGCGATAAACAAAGTAAATGACTTTAGAGTGTCACGAGATTCGTAGGTAAAATATAAATTCATTTTTTAATCGACGTTGTCCTCGGCGTCGCCGTCGTGGTTTCATAAACTCCATATTGTCTAACATGATGGTTCTAAGAAGACTTCTAAGCTTGCTAGGTCATTGTTTCTTGTTGAGACCAGGACCAAGCAATGGTCTCCTGCCAGGACGAACGAGGCAAAATTAAAGACAAAGCCATTTTGCTACCCTTAGCTTTTGAGTCAGGTGTGACGCGGATGAAAAATGAATGGATTATTTTTCTCTATTAATGGTTATTGCATCATTCTTGTCCGTTGTTGAGGGGAAGGGGAGAGTAGGGAATCAAACGTCATGGGGTTTCAGTTACAAAGTCCCAGCTTGACGATTGTTTCTCTTTATTAATAACTGAAGACGTATGCGAAACCTGTTCACTCCTAAGGCCCCTAAAACGCCCGCCGCGGTATCGAAACACAGCTACCTCGTCCTGATGCCAGGCGCCTGACGAACCATCAAGCACCGCGCTCCTTGCTTCTCTCGCTCTTCGCCGACGAAATGCAGCCGCGCCTGGGGACGAGGCGGGAATTATAGAAAGTTAACTACAGGTTAAGTACTGGTACCTGATGAGAAACTGAGTAATTACCTGTGATTTAATCTTCTAGGTACCATCACCATGCATATGGTCTTGGAGAACACTATAACTCAGTCATCCCTGCTGAAGAATGCTTTGAAAGCTAGCACAACTAACCCTCACTTTAATACACACGGACTAAAAAAGATTATCTTCAAACGCATGTAATAGATGTGATTGTAATATAGCACCTATAAGTTCACAAGTCTGTACAATAAAAGAAACTACAATAGTTATAGTTCATGTTTTATATTCTCTCCAAATTACTGAACAGTTCAAAAAGGGTCTGTGTTAATCAGTCATTGTAGTACCATATCAAAAGCCGTGTTTGATCACATTTCCAAACACCGAGAAGAGAGTTAAAAATACGACGCCAAGCGCAGTATGTTTTACGAACTTCGAGGTGGACAGCGACCACTAAGTGCAAAATCACCCTCTTTTAGGGAGCGACCAGCACCGTTTACAAGATTCTTTATAATTGGCCAAACGAAGCAATAGGTAAACAACACAAAACGATGCCCCTGGCTTTTAAACAAGAGAGGTGCAGATCATTTAAATTTCCCTTCTCAATCTTTTTAGAATGTTTAATATCGGAGAATATTCTTTTATGGGAATTTAGTTTCCCCCAATACTGGGCCATTTTCGATATATTAAAATTGTAACATGGCTCCGAGGTTTGGGAGAATAAAACAAAAGAAATTAATTATTCATCACTCGACCTCGATGTGATTTCTTTTGTTTTATTCACCCAAGCCTCACAGCCAAGTTAGAATTTTAATGTATCGAAAATGGCCTAATTCTCCAGTCATGTACTTTTTGTAATTTCTGTGATTTATTTACTTGTACTAGCATGACAAAGTATTATTAAACTTAAACTTAAACTTAAACAAGAACCAGTCACTATAGAGGTCTTAAAAAAGGTGCAAGTCCACAAGCTGGGCTAGTTGACTTTATTTCAATCATTATTCCCCACTGAAGCTGGAAGCACAATGAGTAAAAATAAGGACAAGGGAATAATTATTATTGTGCGAGATACGCGGCCACAGCAGGTTATTAAATAACTCGATTAAAATAACTAATTTTGCTACACGTTAGGATAGTATAGCTACACGATTCATACACTACAAACCCAGCTTACTGTTCAACGAACAGATTACCGCACTACTTTCTACGCAAAACGTAACTTGCGATCAGGCGATCGTTTTTTTTTTCTCGGCAGGGATGAAGAGGAGGTAAAAAAGAAAAAAGAAAAAAAAAAAACGCCTCATCACACGTCAGAGAAAACGTCAGATTGACGTGAGATTTTTTATCGTTCTCTAGAATAAACGAAAACAATTATGAATTTCTGTAAGATTTCGAAATTCCTTTGAAAAGTCAGAGAGAACTTTACAGTGCTGTCCGGACTGTTCGTCACACATGGTATGACACAGATTTAATTGAATGTTCCTTTCTAAAAAGAGAAGCACATTGCATTGTCCTGAATCTTCTGCTTGGTGCATTTGTTTGTGCTTTTGCTCTTCCACTTGACCGTCGGTCATCTTTAATGAATTAATGACCATTATCTAATGGATTATTATTAATATATTTTTTTGTCATTCCTTTTCAATCTGTGAGTAAATTGGCGAGGCCAAGTGTATTTTTACTTCTTCTCTTTTTCTCCTGGATTCACTTCTGTCTCGTTTTGTTCAGCTGGTCCCCCGTCATCTGGCTTCATGGCTGGGAAGAAAAGCACCTCCTAGGACAAACAGAATAAAAGCTTAATCCTATCACTCTGGATTCAAATGGAAATTCTCCTTACGGATCTTCATACATCTTTATAGGTATTAGTTGCGAGAACTTACGTATAATCATCAAAGACCGATCTCGTATAGTGTGACGTCTCGCGGTTAGCGAAAAAGAGGTGACCCAGATTTAAGATGTAAACATTGGGTGCATTGCCATAACAAAGTGTAGCAACATAACGCATTATAATAATTGTCCAAATGAGCTCTTATCTCTTGGCACCCTCCTCTTCCTGTGAATTTTTGAATTCTTTCACAACACCAAGGCAGCAGATTAGCAGCTGGTTATGAGTATACCCTAGCCTACGAGCAGGCTCGCCTTCGAGTCGCACGCGCGAGCAACGCGATCTGACGGGAGAAGTCTGGTGTAGAAGTGCTTTTCTCGCTGCTTCGCCGTTCGCGCGTGTTCTCCCCAAACGTTCGCTCGCAGGCTTGGTATCCCCTGCGCTTCTTTTCTTCGTCGTTTTTCGGGTCACTTGGTTTGTCGAGAAAGACGAGGCCTAGACAAAAGCATCGATACGACTTTGCAGCATTTTTCGTCAAGGATACAGCTGTAACGGAACTGGCCAAGACCTGGTGGACATACATGTAACTAAAACAAACCTTGATATTGTTCGAGTCTGTCAGGAACATGGTCAGTCTGTCTATCCCCAGGCCCCACCCGGCTGTGGGTGGCAGACCATATTCAAGAGCTGTACAGAAGTTTTCATCGACAAACATTGCCTCGTCATCGCCTGCAGCTTTGTCCTAAGTGAAAGCAAACACATTCAGTTTTTTTTCTTTATTCTCTCCACCTGTGTAATTGGTAGAGTATCGATATGTTGATCAACATCTGAAGCCTGTGAACAAAGTTTGCACAACTGTTGTCCAATAGTTCAATGGATATAACTTTTACAACCAATAAAATCACAATATTCTTTGATAAGTAATGAAAGAGGCCACGCTCAAAAACAGAAATTGTCCTTCCCCACCACATATTTTTTTCATCTTAGTTCTCAGAATTTGGCGGTAGATCAGTAATGCTTTTCTTGATTCTCCCACCTGTATACTTTTAAAATTAACTAAGTATTGATGATATTATGTGGCAAGTTCAGATGTTAAACAACATCGAGACTGATGTTCCCGAGGCATGAAACAACGTCCATCCATTACAAGGGAAGCGCTGTGATTAACTTGGATGTCGATCTTACCTCACATGATTTAGTTGACAGTTATGGCCTGATGGCTATGTCCCTTGCCCAGTGAGGTGAATAACGGTATTAACAATGAATGAGTGAAAGGTGCCAAAAGTATATCAGGTTATCAAATGAATGAGCGTAATTAAGAATTTACACAACAAGTGATACTTGAAAACTCTTAAAACTGCACCCTAGCCTTTAGGTGAGTGCAATTTGAAACAATTTTAAAATATCATAAGTAGTGTAAATCCTTAATTTCTGGAGATTTCATACGATTACTCATTATATAACGGAATAAAGTATGGATGCACTACTCTCAGCCAATCACATTGACGCACTTTTCTCAGTCATATCATAAGGTTCTTAAACTGAACTCTTTACCACATGATCGAAGGCGTTTTGACTACATGCACTGACTTGATAAAGAGTTAAACAACTTCGAATAGCATGTATGTAGAGTTTGATAAACAAACCTTGCTTTGAAGCTGAAACATCTCTCTCTGAATGACAGGGTCATTTAATTCAGTGTATGCATTGCACACTTCTTTGTGACAAATGAAGAGCTCAAATCTTTCAGAAAGACCAGGAACAGATCGATGCCTAGTCAGAAAAAAGGAACAGCAACACAATTTCAAACTGACAACAAAGGACAATCTTTAAATGCCCTCAAATTAATTAACAATTTCCTTACATCTACATGTACCTCCACTGAGGCCAGGTTAGCCCTCAATAACCACCATTGCCCCAGATTTTCTCTCATTAGGGAGTTTTAGCAATGACGACGGCGACGCCGAGAACGACACGTTGTAAAAAAAAGTATTTATAGTTTATCCTCGAATGTCGCAACTGTGTAGATCTGTTCAGTACGCCTATCGCTCTAAAAACTTGCTCAGGCCAAATACGTAATGACAGCGTTCAATTTAAAAGGAAGACACGAAATATTCGCCATTGCGGTATACGTTCTCTAAAATACCTACGACTGTCATTTCACGTTGTTGTTTTACAGAGGACGGCAAAGAAATATACAAAGATTCAAAACGCACGTGCAGAACAATGTGGTTCTGCTCATTAAACCCTTTGTTTGGTGACGTTCTCGTTGCCGTTGCCGTCTTGGTTTGCTAAAACTCCCTATTATCTGGCTTTCAGAACAAGATGGCAAGAGTCTAAAAAAATATCTTGGTAATGTTCTAGAACACTAGGGTTTGAAATTTCTCATTACTAACAAAGATTAAAAGAAAGTCTTGAGCCCTAGCTTGGCAATCCCGCATAGCCTGAAATGCTAGTCATCTCCTTTATGCCTTTAGTCAACAAATATAGAATGTTTCCAAAATGCAGTTGAACCATCAGCTACTTGATACTGGCAGCATCAAACAGACTGTAGCTCATAAGCTCTGTCAAGGAGCTTGCTTTAACCTCACGTGAAATAGTCCACTGTAACTGAACTTAAGTGAACTTGCCTGGTGAGGTCAGTTTGTGCCATAATGGTTGCACTACATTGTTACTGCATGCTAACCAGCAAGTGTCATTACATTACAATTGATAGCATTCAAAATTATCCTCAATGGCACTCCTGTTAGACTGATTAGCATTGCAGATAGCCTGTTTATGGTCAGCGCAAGCTTTCATTTGTAGGTAAGTTTAAAACTACATGTATATGAGATTTACTGTCATAGAATGTAATTAAAACTGCCAAACTAAAAACTGTGACTCTAACTCTACTTACAATGTGGGGGATGTTAAATGCTATTTTGTCTAAGGAAAGTGTGAAGTTAAGCTGAAAATTCCAGAGGGGTGAGGGCTCAAAGCAAAAACTTTCCGTAGGGAGGGGCCCTCAGGGGTATGGATATTTTCTGGAACAATACAAGCCACTGGGGGATACATATTTTGACTTACCACTTTGAAAGTGGACTCATTATTTGAGGATGATCAATGAGGAATGTTGGGCTGGCAAATGTCTCCTCAAGGAATTCTCCAACAAGCTGACATGCAAAAAAGATTAATAACCCTGTTCAGCAAATATCTGGAAGAAAAATTGTGAGCTCTACAGAGTGTTAATTAGGCAACTTTTGAAGCGCAAAAGTGAGCTTCATTTCATTGTCAAACATTTAGAATTTGCATGTTGACATGAAGGATTGAAAGGCTCGAGTGACAAACCGTAGAACTTGAGAATCATGATGTTTGGTAACAGATGTAACAATTCACGAAGAAGAAATGACATGACATTTATTGAACTAACACAAAGAAAAAGAATGTGTTCCCAAGGCATGAAACAGCTTCAATCCACCACAAAGGAAGCGCTGTGATTAACTTGGGTGCTGATTTTACCTCACGTGATTTAGTTGACAATTAAGGCCTGAGGACTATGTCACTTGCCCAGTGAGGTCATTCACGGATAGAAGAGCATGTGCATGATAACTTGGCTATCAACCTTACTTAGAGGTTAATACAACAGCCGTTACTACAACTGCCAACCATGATAAAAAAAAAAAAATTTCACTGAGAACAGCAAAAGTGAGCAGTTAAATAAAAGGAAGCCAATTTGTGCTTCATCAATTTTACTTTTGTCAAGGCTTTGAAAAGTGGCCGTCCAAAATGTGCTATAGGGCCTCCTCAAATAAACAATTTATAAGGCAACATATAATAAATAAAACAATTTTCTTTAATAAGAGGCCGTCCACAGGATGCCTGGATGCCCATCTGGCTTAAAGCCTGCAACTCATTATATCAAAACTTGCTACATGCAATCTTTAAATCACCAACTTTTTCTTCATTTTCACAAGAAATTTAGATTTTCTTTTCTCAGGTGCTACATGTAATATGATTCCGACTTTTATTCATTTTGAAATACAGAGTTTCCCTAACTTGTACACAAGTTTGTCCAAATAAATGATGTAAATTACAGACAGACCTTGACACTTACCTTGTCTAGGAGTCTTGTTGTTGTTCTTGGAGGACTGCAGTCAACATTATGCTTGACACACAAGTCATCAAAAAATTGTCGTGTTTCTGAAAAAAAGAAACAAAAGGCTACACTGTAAATACAAATGAACAATCAAACAATATCCAATATTGTCATGTTGCTTTGCAGAGAAGTGTTTTAAGGCCTTAACAACTTTATTTTCTTTGCTTTCAACATGGAGAAATAAAATTAAAACACATTTCAATAGATTAAGAAAGAAGAAAAGAGCACGCAGAACTGGGAGAAAAAACCTCAAAGGAAATAAAAAACATTTAATGACAGTTCAAACAAACCCAAAGCACACGATTAGAGGGAAGTGCTTAACAATCTGGTGATGGGATAACACATGGTTGGCACAGGGTTTGGTATTCATTCTCATCTTTGCTCTGAGGGTTTATCCCTCCCCAGGTTTTCAGCTTTTCCACAATCCGAAAGACTCAACACTTCTAAATTCCATTTTAATCTCAACACAATTGGCAAACAGCCTTTCCAAGGGAAGCACCACTACCAATTCCTATTATTTATAATCTGAGTTGATCACAAGGAACATAACAAAAATATAATTTTAAGTTTCTTGTCAGGACAGAGGTAAGGATTTAAAGATTTCAGTGACACACTCCATGCCTTGTGTTTCTTGGCTCATTTCTGGCTTGTTTATAGGTGTGGTTTATTTGAAAAAAGCACACTGTAGTTCAGAGCAGTCAAAGGGTGTCCCCTCCCCACCCTCAAAATGAAAATAGAGTGAAAAAAAAAAAAAAACTTAAACACTATCATTACCTGGGGTCCCAAAATCAGATGGTGGTGGTAACTTCACATTCAGCACCTTTTCAAGATCAGGAATCATGCGCACTCTTCTGAAGGGTGGAGTGAAGTCTACTGTCAGAGGTTCACCCATGTTTTCAGGGTCAGTTGCATTTGGATGATATGTCACCACATAGCCACCTGTTAATGACTTGACCAAACCTGAAGAAAAGCCATCACAGAGATGAAAAATGTTCTCAGTGCTAGTCATTTGCTCACAATACCGTTTAGATCACAATGTTATCTCTGCACATCGACCATAGCTTGGTCTGGGAGTCTACAGAAAATCACATGAACTTCCATATCTGACTTCACTTTCACTCCTGATCTCTCTTCCTATTTCATACATACATGTACAATTGTACATGAAGCAACCATGTCAAAACAGGATTAAAACATTCCAGGCTTTTTTGCACATTATCTTTAACCTTGAACTTTCAAAACTCTGCTCTAAGGAGACCAAACACTACTTTTGTCCAAGACCTTTTTAACATTTTCTTTAGCGTGTTTACAAACACCGGATTTATTATTAGACGAGTCTAAGTTGTCGTTACTTACCAGATAACATGACTTCTGTTAACTCCATGAGATCATTGTAATCTGCATAGGCCATGTAAAACTCACAGGTGGTGAATTCTGGATTATGCGTCATATCAATACCTGGAGAAAACAAGAGGGATGATTTTAAGTGAAGAGTTATTTATTACATTGATTTCTTTCGTCATACATTGAACTGGAGTATGCAGTGTTTCTGCCAGAGTGCACCATTGCAGGAATCCCGCGTTACAATCAGAGATGGCCCCTAGAAAAATGAAAAAAGGGCCAATTTGGCCCTTTCCTTTTAAAAGACTGCAGGCTTGGCACAGGCATAATATTTCAAAAGCCATCTCAGGGCTCGAAATTGTGATCGATACGGTCCCCAATGCTACAAGCATTTCATCCTTGGCGACCAAAAATTCTGGTTTAGTCGCCATAATACGGCATAATGGCGACTACATTTCTCTGTGTTGACAATCAAAAATGGTTATTTTGTCACACATTATGTCCTTCTAGAAAATCATATTGAAAGATCTTTGTTTCTAAAACATTCAACATAAGAAAAAAAGTCAATCCGTCCATTTGCTTTGCTGTATTGATTCTCTCATATCAGAAAACTTCCAAATGGCTGACCGTGGTTGAAATCACCCTCTAATGCATTGCAAACCCTTGATCATTGACTACGTCATGTTGGCCTAAGGATTGTTCTCTTGTAATGCACGGATCCTTCCTACTAGTATCTGTTTCAAAAGAAACCTTATTGAGTAGAAACCCTTCAAAAAGCAGTTACTATTAAATTTTACCATAGATCCTAATAAACTGCTTTATTTTCCTTGGTACCCTGATGCACTTTTTTCTTCTGTAGCTTTCAGTTTATTGGCCCCTTTCCTAAAAAATTGGCCCCTCAAAAAGATCTTCAGGGGCCACTTTGGCCCTCAAGTAAAATTTTCTGGCTGAAACACTGAGCATGTGTACATTTCTATTATCACAGAAAAATGAAAACTGACTCTACTTGAAGGCAGTATCTCATATAGGCTTGCAGCGATCTTTTTGTTGCTGTTCTGTACAAAGCTATGTAACTTACGTCTCATTAATGTTGATTACCTTCATTTCTAAACTGTCTTCCAATTTCATACACTCTATCAATGCCTCCCACTACAAGCATCTGAAAAAAGATAAAATAAGAAATATTAAATATGCAAGTCTCTTTAACAGTACAGAAAAGACAGCGAGGAATGCAATATATACCATGAAACATTCCCCTCCTATCCTGAAGTGTACCAACAACCCAGTATCAGATTTAGTTACAGAATGATGAACATTAGCTGACCTTGTGGTAAAGCTCAGGTGCTACTCTCATGTAGAGATCCATATTCAGGTCATTATGGTGAGTGATGAAAGGTTTGGCTGTTGCTCCACCTGGGATCATGTTCATCAGAGGGGTTTCTACCTGTAACAGATAATCACAACATTGTCAGAAAGATTCAGAGAGCACTCTTAATTCCAGGAAAAAAAAAAAAACCACGATACAGGTATTTAATTTGTTGACATAAATGACTCCTGTTATCAAAATTATAACCTCTTACACTGTATACTTATAAATCATCTTTACTTTTACTTTTGATGTACAGTTGGAAATAAATTTACCGGTAATTAATATATTTTTCTAGAAGGATTGTCACCAGTTACTCTCAATGAGGCTAACTTGGTAGCCTAATTCCACAATATTAAACTATTCAAATACAGTACTGAATCTTAGGGGACTGAATCACAATAAAGACACTGTCAAACACCTCAACATGATTTATTTTGCTTTAGTTAGTTCCCTAAACCTTGCAGGCCTGTTAAAACTTTAATAATAAATTATATAAAAATTGGCCTAGATGGCCACATTAAGTTTGTTGTTGTTGTTTCTTTTTTCTGATGGGAATCCTATAGGATTACCAGGAAGTCACTGAGGTTTATTAAAACCGATAATTATGTGCTATATGTTCTCAAGTTTGTATGTGCCATTATTTCATACCCTCACTGAGGGCACTGAAAAGCAACAAAGAGCCTGCACAATCCACTTACTTCTAAGAATCCTAAAGTATCAAGGAATTTTCTGACATAGTTGATGATCTTTGCCCGGACAATAAATTTCTGCCGTACTTTGTCATTGAGAATGAGGTCTAAATAACGCTGTCTGAACCTTGTTTCCTGCAAGAATGAGGAAGAAAAAGAAAAAAAACATATGTTCTTATTTAGAAAGGTTACTGTACATTAACAACCCACTTCACACCTCTGCTACAATGTTCTAATAGAAACTTGCAGGTAGAACATATCATGCTGATAAATCACATGTTCCCAAGGCATGAAACAGCTTCAATCCACTATAAAGGAAGCACTGTGATTAACTTGGATGCTGATTTTACCTCACGTGATTTAGTTGACAATTAAGGCCTGAAGACTATGTCACTTGCCCAGTGAGGTGATCAGAGACAGATATACAGTGTGTACCTCAAGTGTCATTGTAATGTCTGTAGAATCTGGCCACATTAACGATGCACTGTGAGTGGTTTTCAATTGAGTGTCGTAAAACCAGTAATTTGTCAATTAGACTACTCAGCCAATCTCAAACCGTATTAAAACCAAAACCAAAACCAAAGTAATTGCGTGATTATTTTCAACACTCAACAAGCCAAATTGGAGTTTCAAGAATTAGTGCAATTTGGGCATGCTTTTTTATCCCTGATTTATTCTCTTCTTTTGTTTTACAAAAAGGAGAATAAATCAGGGATAGAAAGCGCATGCCCAATGCAAGTTAATGTACTACATGTAATTCTTGAAACTCCAATTTGGCTTATTGAAAACTGCTCTTATTACCAGTCAATAATTAAATTTAGAGAAAATGTTATTATAAATAAACTGCCAACACAGTATGCATGCACTGAACTAAAATGATGTGTGAAATAACATGGTGTCCATATCCAGCCTTTATTCATATGTATCACGACACCTAATTGTAACAGATTACAAAATGTGCGGTTCCAAGAAAATAATGTGACTGGCAGCTCTCAGCTGGCTTGACAGATGTCTGAAGAGCACTGCACTAGAATCACAGAGGACATGAGTTTGAATCCAATCCAACCTGAATTTTTTTAAGGCCTTATTGTTGCAACTGCTTTAGTTGCATGCAAAACTGTGATTATCTCTCATGTCTTTGAATCTTTCTCCTGCAGTTCAATTTATCATATTTCATGCATTTACTTGCAAACAAAGCACCCTAATTAATAAGCTGGAATCAAACATAAATACCTTGTCTTTCAGTCCAAAGTGAAGATGCGGAAGCATATGTAGACAGGGTGATAACAATGTTACACTTGAGGGCAAAATGCTTAGTTCACCTTTCTTTGTTTTTCCTGTTAAAAATAAACCAGTTGGACATTCTAAGGATATAGCAGTTTCCTTAAGGCTTTAATGTAGGGTGATCACCCAGGTGAGGGTAGTTCTGAGAAGAAGAACCCTCTACCCCTAAAACACTGCACCAGTATCGCCAAGGTCATGGCTTCAAACCTGGTCAAGCCTGAATTTCAATTTTTTCAGGCTTTAATTTCACAACTGCTTAAGTTGCCTCTTTTTTCTCCTCTTCCTTTTGGTACTCTTCTACTTCTTTTCCATTGCTTGGAGTGATTTTCAGACCCTTAGGAGTCATAAAATCAAGATCTGTAGGTCATTTGGTGTGTAAGAATGAAGTTTTCATTATCAACATTTTCATAGTCATACATACAAATGTATTAACCTGGTTTTCCCTTAATTCCGATGATGTCACCTCGTCGTATTTTATTGTGCACTTCTGTAAAATCTTGTTCCGTGGCTCTAGCATCTGCCATAACTTGAATCTTAACTCCTTCTCCTCGTAAATCATAAAATATCAGCTTAGCGCCAGATAAACGTTTTGCATGGACCCTACCTGGATCAAAGAAATTAGAAAGAATAAATAAAAGAATAATGAAAGACTATTTTCATAACATGGTAAAATACAAATTTATTGCCGCATTAGCTTCTCAGTGTTCCCCTCCCTTCCCTGTGGTAGTGTTTCCTTTTTCTTTGTTCTGACTGACAGTTGCAAGGATGTTCTTGTTAACCACCCAAGGACAACAAGGACAACATTATTAATGCATCATGATTTTAACTTTGAGACTACAGTACATTGAAGAGCTCACTTTTCACAAAGGAAAAAAAAATATTAAATTTGGAAACTAACCACTAACAGTAACCATGTCCTCTGCCCAAGTCCCATCTGCAACATCTTTGTATTTTTCAATGAATTCCGCTAACGAAGTTGACACATGAAATTTATGAGGGTAAGGCGATTCAGTGCCAGCCTTGAGCGCCTGAACAGCTTGGCTTCGAATTTTATAGTATTGCTGTAGATGATAAGATCAAAGTAACACCAACATTAAAAGTTGCTTTCAATAAGCATTTCTGCCGTTGTGATAAATTTCTAAATCTAGCTCAAAGGAAGGAGGAAGAATACTTGAGGATATGCGTAATGGAGATTATTTTTAGGTATATACAAAACTGGTGATTAGGGTGGTTTAGGGGCAATAAATGCTCCAGGTTGAACTTCTTGGAGAGTGCTGCACTCTTTGGGAGGGGAGAGAGGGATGGTAGTGTATGGTGGTACTCTGAATCTGTAAGTGTAGCAGACCTGCCAATCCTCTTAGCCTCCTTTCGCTAAGAGACTCCAGACTTCATTTTTGCTTTCCAGGTTCCCCCAGCAAAAACCAATTATGGTTGTTCATATCAGGGAGAGGGGATGACTGATCCACAATAATAATAATAATAATTGTATCTATAAAAAAATTCTTGATTGTCATTGGCTCTCTGTGCACCTATTTGTCACGGAATTGGTGCGTGATCATGTGGGTGTCCAATTACAGGTACCCAATTTGAATGTTTTGTTACTGGATACCCACGTGATTTGCGCGTCAATTACACCTGCTTTAATGGCTTCCTTAGCAATGTTTCCTACAGACATTTTTCCTCAAAAGAACTTCCCAAATGACATGTTTAATTCCGAAATTTGTTATAAATGCGATTAATTAGTACTTGGACCTCACGTTGTACAATTCAAGGAGTAATCGTGCTCGTATTTTCAAATTGGCCTCGCACTTCTTGCTCGTCCTATTTTGAAATTACCCACGCAATTACTCCCTGAATTGCACTCCACTAATTCCAATTATCCAATAATAATAGGAATTTTGGAGGCAGGGATAGGGGAGTTGAATAAGTTAAGAAATTTTCACTGGGGTTACATTTGAATGTATAATATCTTAACTGCTTCAGTTATACCTCCTCAATTGTTTTCCTTGAGTGTTTCACCCTAAATTGAATTGGAGCAGAATGCTACGGGTGCTGACCAAACAAGGATTATCCTATACCCAGGGGACTTCCGTGGGCGGAATTAATAAATGATGCAATGCTATCGCAATATAAGACTTTAGCTTACGTACACTAAACAATAAATTTTCTTTGAATAGCCGGCACAAATAATGTCGCACTAAATATACTTATCTACAGATGCAGTTCTTCGTTATTTCGGGTGAGTCGTAAGATCGAATAATAAAATATCATGAGAACGGAAGTGAGCAATAAAAAAAATTAGGACCAAGGTCAGGTTTAAGCTTTTAAACACGAAAACTCGAAAGGAATTTCCTCTTACATTCGGATCCAAAGATTCTTCGTCCAATTCATCCTTCTTTTTGTTCTCGGAAGCTGGAGTGCTCTGCGTCTGGGAAATCAAAGACTTTCATTGAGTAAAATTAAACAAACATTAAGCACGTGCGCGAATCAAGAGTGATTTTCAAAGACATAGTGTACCTTCTGTGACTGTTTGGCTTCCTTTTCTTTGGCTTTCTGCTCCGCTTTGAGCCTCCTCTTTAGCTCGCTGTTATCCACGAAGAAAAAAATACATTCACCAAATTGTCTAGAACAAATGTCACTAATTAAAACGAAAAAATAAACTTACTTCTTGCTGATCTTTTCTTCGCCACCGGCGTCCGCCATCTTACTACACGAAAGGAAGCCCCGCTGTGTCCTGAATTCTGCCCTCTGATTAGACGACAGTTGATTAAGCCGCCAAAGCGCACGCGTAGTTCGTGCAAAAATCACCCGCGAAAACATGCTCGCGATTCCGTGAAAATCGTGAAGGCAGCACACCTTTCTGCCGTCCAATTAAGCCTCATTGTAACTTAATTCACTCTCCTTGCATATCTCGGCTTTATTTCTAAGCATCAACGTCCAGCTTTAGTCCACATGGGCGCGATTTCCTTCTCAAACAGCCACCGTAGCTTTACCTCTTCCTTGTAGCACCAGATCTCGCTCTCGAATGATTATTCATACCCAGACCTCAAACTGATGTGAAGTGTTGCCGATTTTAATTAGGGAGGGGCCAGTGGAGTAGAAAGGTCTAGCAAAGGCTTGTTTTAAATTAGTTACCAACTTCCCAGTGCTTTTTTTCTACTCCGGTTATTTAGCAGTTTGGCCAGGCAACACTTTTAAACATTAGCTTGTATAATAATAAGAAAATGGGAGGAATCCTGACAAGGGACAGCCGTTGTGAAATGGAAAAATATAGTTTACTATTGCACAGGGGAGGGGTGGGGGGAGGGGAGCCATGCCTGGACAATAGCATGAAATTTTAGGGGAATTCAGAATTGTATGCTAAAACAAATGTCGCACATGAAAATCTTCCTCTTATTCTCTTATTCACTATTGAAGAAATCCCATGTTTTTGTCTTTCAAAAACTGTGGGGGTAATTAATTTAATTTCCATTCATGACAAGCTTCAGGGAAAACATACCATACCCCTTCATTGGAAGGGTTTTGACTCCCTCCCACCCCCTCTGGGGATACTGCATTTCATAGGCCTAGGGTCAGTTTGTTCTGCAGTTATTTGCTTTTCTTATGCAAGCAGCATGACAAATAGTGCATGTGCTGTCAGGGATTATGACATAGTTACAGAACATTAATCATCTCAATGAAGCCAGTGTCCACAGAATTTTTTTTTACTACAAGTGATGAGAGTATGCAAGAGCAAGAGCAGCCATGAAGCAGGTGCAAAAAATTTAAATGTCTGTGGATTTTCTTTAATAAAAAAGAATGCAGTTTTTAGTCCCCACCCCTGTGACATCATCTTATCACTATCACCTCTGCCTTTGGTACCTAAATTAAATTGAGCAGTATCTGAAAGGATCAAAATACACAACATGCAACAATTCTCTCCTCCACAGAGGCTCCATAGGGGAGGGGGAGGTGAAATGTGAGTGGGAAAGCACACATGTACAGGTCTGTATTATTGCACTGCATTATTCCCTCTCCCAAGAATTTTCCGTTTCTGGAGAAATGGGGAATTCAGTTTGCCAAAAGAATTCTTTCCCCAGGGGCCACCTCCTTGCATTAATTTTGGGCTTTTTCAAATCCCCCAAGGTTAATACTTCTACAGGCAATCTAAATGTCACTCCTATAAGATTGATACATGATATATTTCATTTTCTTTACTTCATATTAGACATGGAAAATATTAAACATTAACACATTAACACATTGAACATTAAAAGAATTCACAAGTACTTATCATGGACCAATGGAAACTGTCTGCCACAGCTTGGGTCTACATAAACTGTCAAATTATTGACAAATAATTCAATATTATTATCCAATGGCTTGTGTTTACATTTATATGCAAAAATACACTCCAATATTTTCTTTTTCCCTTTTTGTACATTGGCTCTTCTTCTCAATTTTTTTTTGGTTGTCTAATTAACCTATCCATCCGTGCTAAAGATTGATATTTTTCTGACGTAGGAAAGTATTACAGTAACTTCCTTCAAATTTTGTACATCAGATAAAAAATGACAAAATGGCTCCTTTAAGCAGAAGGCAATGAGTTCTGTAGATGTCTGGAAATGATACTGTAAAACCTCTGTGGCAGTGACACTGAAATTGACCTCATCAAGATATCCATCTGTATACATAGTAGAAACGAGTATGGTAATTTCATATTATTGTTTGATATGCTCCACTTCAGCACACTTTTATTAAAATTTAATAATGCCATGTTTAATATTTACCTCGCAATAGAGTCTTAAAGTGTGACGTCACAAAAAAATAATTTTGAGAAATTATGGGATTTGGCACCATTTTCGAATAAAGCATCCTTAAAAAAGGGTCTTTGCCAAAAATTACCTCTTAATTGTAATTCCCAGCCGAAATATAAAAGCTGAAAATTTGGTACTGCCCCATATGAATCTCTCTAATTTTGAGTCAGTTCTAAACTGAAGGAACTGAAACAAATTTTGAAGGGTTTGTATGGGGTGTTATCAAACTTTGATCCCTTATATCTCTTTCGGGAATTGCAATTCAGAGCTAATTTTTGGGATGAGGGCATCTTTTAGGATCCTCTATAAGAATATGACATCATATCCCACAATTTCAAAAAATTTATTTTTGTGACGTCATCACTTTAGAACTCTAGAGCACTAGATCATCTCTGAGATCTATATAAATAACTGAAAGCCCTTTATGTTGACAATTTATTCAAAATAAATAAATTTGCAGAACATGGTAATACGCTTTAAATGTTATCTTAAATGAGTTCTTTCTTGTGTTCCGTACTTGTAGACTTGAAAAAGTATAGCAATGTCAATTGATATCTGAAGCATTCCGCATATCCAAAACTGGACAGGTGCAACCTTGACAATGAAGTAACAAGTTTTGAAAACATCTCCTGAGAGCCACATCACTACCATTTTCACACTGTGGACAGAGAAAGGGAAAAGATACAACCATCTGGTCCTACACAAATAGCCAATTATTTTTCAGACTATGCTGGACTCTAAATTGGTAGTCTATCTTCAAGCCCTGGCCTAGGTCAATGTGCCAAGTTCTTGGGTGAGGCTCTTTACTCTTATAGTGCCTCTCCCGATGCAGGCGTATAAATGGGTACCAGAAAATTATCACGGCAATCTGATCTAGCAGGTAAAAGGTTAACAGGTGTTTTAGTCTGGACAAAAGCAAAGGGCACATGTATGACCCATCAGGCTGGAGCTTATTCTGGTTTCTGTAGCATGAAGTGATTAGGAGTATTTCTACCCCTCCCCCCCCCCCCCCCCCCTGGATGAGATGCTTGTCCATTGCAGGGTTACCCCCAGCATTAAATTTGCTGGTACCCATTTGTACACCTGGATAGAGAGAGGCACAGTGAGAGTAAAGTGTTTTGCCTAAGAACACAACCCAATGTGACTCCCTAAGCTGGCCAGGGCTCAACCCAAACCTCTCAATCTGGAGTCAAGTGCACTAATGAGGCCACCACGCCTTCACAATCTGACAGCAGGGGAGGGGGATAATTGGCAACAGACTAGCATCCCATTCTGTGATCCAAGGAAATGCAATACACCTAGTTGTTTCATGTACATTGTATAGAAACTGCACTTTAATACTCGTCTTACAAGCTTACTAGTCAGTAACCTTGACAATGGCACTGGCTCTAATATCTAATTAAATGCCAATGATTTAAAAAGAATGCAAGATACAGTAAATTGGGGAAGGTACATGTAGCTTAGACAACTATGGACCTAAAATTGCAAGAAGTGGTTTAGTGACCTCTCCAAAGCAAAGATTAAAAGATTACAGGAGATGACCTGTAGACATACCTCATTCCTACTGTAGATTGATTCACATGATTTCGGTAGAATTGAGGAGCTCCAAGCATAGCTTCTGTGAACACTGCTAAGAATCCTATGAGTTCTACAAAAGTCGGAAAGCTGAGGAACAAGTAGGTAACATAACCACCAACCGCTACAAAAATCAGCACACACAACACATAATCAGAAAACTGTGTCCAATCCCAGAAGTGTCTTCTGTGAAAATCTGAAGAAAAACAAAAACCAACAACAGAGTATTGGGTAGCTGACAATATTTTTCATGAGGCAGCTATGAATTAGATTTATTAGCTGTTCATGAGAGAGAAATTGTGTCAGGCAAATGACTTACTCATCAAGAGTAAACTGAGGAATAGACAAAAGCTTGGACAAATACTTGAAATAATGAAAATCAGACAAGTTATCCACTTGTATTTAATATAATACGTTACAAAATAACTGAGATACTACACGTGCTCTCATTGGTCGATAGGAGTGTTTAGATCAGAGTATGTAAACATGGTTGTGACGTTTTAGATTCACTCATATTCTTGAGATATATTTTATAAAAGTAATAGAGTACTTTTTCTGTGTTTACATGGCCTTATTCAAACGCTTGGGGGGTTAGGAGAATTCTCGAAAGTTACGCAAACCCTCGACTGCGTCTTGGGTTTACATAACTGTCTCATAGTCTCGGAACCCCCCTTGTGTTTAGATGAGGCTATGTAAACTCAGAAAAAGTTCTCTATTGTGTAAATAGAAGATATTACACGCCCACACGTGGATACGAATTTTGTTTTTGAGTGTTCAACTCGATATCTCATTCATGAGATATGGAGTTGAACTCAAGAAGATAAAATTTGTATTGACACGCAGGCATGTAATATTCTGTTTATTATACAAACATACTAATGACGACGTTTTTGACGATTTTCCAAAAATTACCGATCACTTTCTAAAGATTTCCAAAGATTTTCCAAAATTGTTCTGAAGGCCAGACTAAGGCTTCCAAACATTTTCCCAACATTTCCAAAGATTACTGAAGATTGCTGAAGATTGCTGAAGATTGCCGAAGACAACTGAAGAAGATCCAAAGTTGTTTCGATCATACATCAACAAAAAGGAATGATATCTTCACAGTGTGAAAGATAAAAATAGTATGTTCACTGTGCTCGATGAAGATATGATTTTTAGTAAAAGGAAAAATCACTGGTGTTTATATAATAAACTCAAGTTATCTAACTTGGATGAGTTCAATCTGCTTCTAAGAAAAATGCTATGGCTAATGGCTAGCTTTGGCCTCTGCAGTGAGTGGTTTGAATTCAAGCCCTGGCCGGGTGTCTCTGCTTTCTTTTCTTAGACAAGACACTATTCATACAATGCGTCTCTCCACAAGAGTACTGGTGTATAACTGGGTATAAGCAAATTTAATGCTAGGGGGGTAGCCCTGGTGTCTTAATATGGCTGCATCCCCTTTTATTTTGTTCCAAGAGATTCTCTTTACACTTACCAAGAAATGATCTTTTTCTTGCACTCATGTCACTCTCTCTTCTAATTTTAGTGCAGAGCTGTAACATCATCAGCATCGCACCAATCATTATAAAGCTCTGGACTAATAATGGCAGTTCAAAACGACGACCAAACCTAGAAGACAAACAAGTATACCACTAGCATCAATATAAAAATTTATTTAATGTTATCACCTCTGATAAAGGGTCACAATTTTAGCACTCAATTCATGATTGATGGCCGTCGTGACAAGGAAAAAAAACAAGCATTGAGTTTAATAACATAAGTCATAAGTTTACTAATTCATCAAAGCTTAGGTTCGAGTTCTACCCATCCCATGAAGCTGAAACGTACCAAAAGAATATCCTAAGCACATTGGCGACAAGTAGAGCTAAGCACACATGCATAGAGAAGCCTTCTGCATCACGAGACTGTAAAATGTCCCAATACTGCGGCACATACGGAACAACTCCGCCAAAGATCATGGCGGCCGAGGAAATCCAAGAAATGATTTGAATGATCATTGCTCCTAGCCCCATATTTTCCAAACTTGCATCAACACCAGCGAGATCCACTGGATCGTGAAGAGCATTTACGTCGACATCCATGTGCTATTATCAAAATGTTAATGATTGACTATTAACTTGACGGTTCGTTGAGCTTCGATCTGTTGTTGCTACGAGAAATTTAAAGGTTTTCGTTTCGGTGACGTGTCGCCGTTCAAAGACCTCTCTCTCTGTGGGCAGCAGAAATAGATTATATAATTTTTCCAAAAGGTTTTCTCCTTCGTTCTGCTTCAAAGAGGACCACACAGAGATTTCACCATAGCAAGTTGTAAAAAAAAGAAAAACACTTCCAGCAAAAAAAACTTCTCACTTTCCGATGCACTTTTAAGTACTTTTGACTGATTCCTACTTGACGTAATGATGTCCACTGTACAAAAAAACTGTTTTGCACATCTCTTGCCCAGTACGAACGCGGTCAATAACAACATGGTGGAGTGACTGAACAATTGTTCGACAGCACCAAGATTTGTTCACTCTACCTGCTAAAGACATGGTAAGCTGTTAGTAAACATCCATTTCTTTTACTTCTTTCCAGAAATAAATACTTGCATTTCTGATTCAAAGGTCGATCGAGTCAATTCCGTGTCATGCAGCATACGGCTGGCCAAATTGCACTAAGCTTACGTAGAAATGACCAAGTTATTTCTAGAGAAGCTTTTTTAATCTGCTAGCTTTTTGAAAGTATTTAGCTTGAATAAAATTTCACTTTTGAAATGCAACATCAAATGCTTAAAGATCTAGCAGATGCCGAAAAAAGAGTGACGTCTGTAGTATACAGCACTTCAAATAGAAATTTTGAAATCTGTGGTAAACAAGGTTGTCATCTGCTTTTGCACCCTTCATGAGCCTTTTCATTTTTATCAGTTGAAAACAACCTATGCTGGTATGGACTATGGACATTTTATACATGTGATGGGTCACCTCTAAAAGCAGAAATAGATGTTATAAGTAACTTACAACTGATTGTGTAAGATTGTACATTCATGTTAATTTTGACAATATGTCAATCAAACTGAAGTTATGACTTTGTTGCTTTCTCAGCATGGAAGGATCAAGGTGCGTACAACAGCTGAGCAAGCTGAAGCAAAGAGGAAAGAGAGAGAAAAGAAGCTAAAGATCTATAAAGAAACTACCAGCCACATCTATGAGAAGGTATATCCAACAAATATCAGCAGATCTGGAATTTTGCAAATTATTCAAACCCACTTGTGCCAATCAATATTGAAGTCAGTTCCAGCATAGATGAAACATGAAAGATGAATGAGGCTCTATCAAAATTCACAAGTTAGAGTTTCATTTGATCCCACCTCCCAGATGCTTCTATATTGAGCCTTGCATTCCCTCACTGAATTTGATTCTTGTTTGAGTTATGGCTAGCCTATGTAGAGTTACACACTCTCCAGTTTTCTAAATAGAGTGGGTAGCTGAAAATTTAAAATAGGCTAGAGTAAGTTGAATAGAATCAATTTGGAAGATTAGGAAAGCCCTCTTAGCCAGTCATGTCCCTCAGCATTGCCTGTTGATGGTCATTCTTGTGTGATCTGACCTTATAATACAGTAGTCTGTAATCAGGATTCTTTTTTAGAGATCAGATTTCAGGCAGATCTTGGAAGGAGCTGTGCAAAATCTGCAAGCTGAACCAGTTCTCAGTGGATAAAAATAAGGAAAAAAGGTCCTAACTGCTGCAATTTACATGTATGTCTTCCTTGTTTTAGAGAAAGAATGGAGAAAAAGACAAAGAGTCACTTTCTTTAACAGAACAAGTACTTGCAGCTAACCCAGACTTTTCTACTTTGTGGAACTTCAGAAGGGAGATTTTCTTGTACATGAAAAATGAAAAGTATGTTTAAATAATAGCTTTTAGTTTTACATGAGTCACTAAGAGAGTAGAAATGGAACTGATATACCTTGCTGACAAAAATGACTACTTTTTTATGCTGAGAGACAGTGGACTAACCATCTTGAAGTGTTTGCAAGAATGTATTGTTCAAAGAAATCCAATTTTCTGTATAATTCCTTTAGTTCAGGCAAGATTTGCTCATCTGAAAGTCATTCTCACAAGCCCCGAACTATAGCACTATACATGTATATCACATGAGTATAATTAATTCAAAATTAATTAACATGACAACTGCTTTTCATAGAGTACCTCATTCTGTAACTTGGATTTCCGCAAGGATATTCCCCTTGGGAATCTTTTTTTGCCCATCATCAAGCAAAAGAAGTGGATAGAATCCTCCAGCCTGAGGAACAAAATCCACTTGCTCAGAACTCTTGGGCACAACTTTGTTGTCAGTCGTGACCAAGGAGTTTACACTGTCATAAATTAATTTAAAAATGAATAATTATCATGACTGAAGAATAAAAATAAATTATTGATATATGTGTAGCTTTTTTTAACAAATGAAGATAGAAATACAAGTCGTTACAAGTAAATAGGCCATTTTCAATATATTAAAACTCTAACATGGCTCCAAGGCTGGCTACCAGAAGTGCGAGAGCTGCGGAAATCAAGCCTACTCTGAGGCTTGGGGGGAATAAAACAAATTAAAGAAATCGCATTGAGGTTGAGGGATGAATAATTCAATTCCTTTGTTTTCTTCCCCAAACCTGGTAGCCAACTTGAAGTTAGAATTTTAATATATTGAAAATGGCCTATTATTACTTATTTTATAATTTATAGAATTTATAGTAAAGGTCTTTTGATGGATCATTTAATTTAGTTGTGGTTAATTTACCATAAAATGATATTAAAGAGACAGTACATGAATATCAATTCTGATCTGAGTGAAATGCTGCATTTGAAGTCCACCAGATGTCATGCAAGAAATTTGCCAGAAGGAACTGTCCTTTCTACAGAACTGTTTGCAAGTGAATCCCAAATCTTACAGTGTTTGGCACCACAGACAGTGGATCATGGAATTTATGCCGCAGCCTAACTGGAAGCAAGAGTTACATCTTTGCAACAAGTTCCTCTCATACGATGAAAGAAACTGTATGTTATTTATTGTTTGAATTTTTAAATAACAAGAATGCATCAAAATCTTTGTTTGCATACATTACTTGAGCATTAATTTATTGCACTTGATAGTAAAATAAAATAATTAACAACAATAATAATAATTATTATTGGACAAGGTTGAGCAAAATATTGGGATTTGTCACTGGAGAACAGATCAATTATTTGCCAAAGCCGAGGGCTGAGCCAAATAATATCTTGATCTACAAGACACTGACAAATAACGATATTTTGCGATAACTGAGTTCATTATTGTCATATCATTCCAATTTGTTTTCTTATTTAAATCACTCTCTGACAGCTCAAGGGAGCAATCTGCCATTTTTTACCAGAGATCATGGATTACAATATTATAAATGCATGAGCAGAATATCATTTGCCGCAAAACACATTTAGATGGTACTATGCGTGAGCAGACCATTATTTGTAGGCAGTTATTTGCAGGTCATGTGGTTGGCTCTTGGCCAGTGAAAAGGAAGAAAAAAATGCATCGAATGATAAGACACTTTATTTGTAGCCCTTTTTCATTTAATGCTAACTCATTCGCTCAATCTCCTTTATGGCCTTGTGCACATAAGGCCATATCTGATGGTAAATGACAAAAAATTAAACACCAAATATTAAGTTAACTAATAACTAATAACAGTTAGTCAGAATAATGATAAATTGACAGATACAGAGCGTAGAGTTAGACTCTAAGGTTTCTTGGGAACATGTTAACTTACCGTTAGGTAGTAACTATAGTAGCTTTTGCTTTTATTTATTTATTTATTTTTTGAAGTTCACTGCTGGGATTACAGACGAATCTCTGTCAAGAAAGCTGAGGTGGCTCCTGCTGATGAATTTGACTTTAGTACAGAGAAGATCAAAGAAAACTTCTCAAACTATTCCTCATGGCATTATCGCAGCAAGCTTCTTCCACTGATTCATCCTGATCAGAGTGGAGATAAAGAAAGGGTGGAGGAAGGTGCACTTATGAAAGGTAAAATGGTAACTGATTAATGGCTAATTTCTTCTTCAGTTCAAGATGGAATGTGATAATCGTATGGATAGTGTCTTCAGTTTAATGACCTAAAGAAGCAAGATTTTTCCAAGGAGGTACGTTTGTACTGCGGTGGGTATGGGATGGGTGGTGTGGCATCAAAAACTAGAGCTACCCCATGCCACAAAGCCCTCCACCCCTGTACCAAGAGTAGTTTCGTCCTGTCTTCAAATTTCTCTTGCCCAAAAAAATCCAAGATGGTACAGCTCCAGAATTGAGCATGCAGGGTAATGATTTTTGGTGTAGAAAGTATGTAGAGGCACTGTTCTATCAACTTGCCGTGTTCTGTTTGTAGAATTTGATCTTGCTCAAAATGCATTCTTCACGGATCCTTATGATCAGAGTGCTTGGTTCTACCACAGATGGCTTCTGGGAAGAGGTAGTGTGCCATGAACATATTTTTCATTATAGTATAGTCAATAATTAATATTGTTTCTTTTACTGCTAACAGATTTTAAGTCAGAAAGGTTGTAATAAAACTGTAGTTTAATTTTGATCCTTTTTCTCTTTCCAGCCAGGCTGCAGATGGATATATTGTGCCTGTACATGAGGTGTAATGATACTGTAACAACAGTCATTGTACAATTTACTCAACCAGTCCAGGTAAGTGAACAAGTCATTGCAGTTGAACTAAATTGACAAATTTTGAATCTACGTGCATTGCAGGCCTATGATGTTGGCAAAAAAAAAAGAAAAAAAATATGTAAGTCATGTAATTTGCATAGACAGGACAATCCCCTAACTAGTTTGAAAATTTTTATTATGACCAGTTTTATCTCTGTCAGTGTTTTGTCAGGAGATGAATGTGTTTTTTTCTCTTCCAAGGTACCTAAGGAAAATCCACTTGTCTCTATTGACTGTCGAGAGGTTACTGGAGATTGGAATAACTCTTTTCACAACAATCATCCTTCTACTGTTTGGATATCCTTTTGTGCTGTGACCGTTTTTTTTGTTTTGTTTTGTTTTGTTTTGTTTTTTTGGTTGTTTTCCATTCTTCAAGTATTGATGTTGACAGAAGTGAAAGATAGATTGTGCAGTTCCAGATACTCCCCCCACAGAAGAGATTGGAATTTCCAGGGGCGGGGGTGGGGGTGGGGGCTCTTTAATGCCAAAACATTTAAAGAAATGTATCAAGCTTAACTGGAATTTCTAGAGGGGTGGGGGGTCTGAAAAAAATCCCTTCCATGGGGGAGGTGTGAATATTTTCTGGAACTACACATTTTAAAGTACACCTAATAGTCTTTTAAAGCATTGCCTGGAACTGGGAAGAGAATAAATGAAATGACATATTTATTTTATTATTAATTACTAATAAGCTAAATCCATTAAGTCTTACATAAACTGGCAATAACTGTTTATTGTCAATTGTTGTTATATTTCAAAGCAGTTTTCCTGGATTGTCCTTTTCCCTCTATTATTTACTGCACTTTTCCTTAACTATATTTAAATTTTTAGCTGTAATTACAAATCTCTGAATGCACCTGATGAAACAACAATTAAGGTGCAATTTGTGGATGGAAAACTGGAACGTAGTGTGGTGTTGCCTAAAGGTTTGTATCCTGTGTGGTTTAATCAAAAACAATCCTTATGTCACTTTGAATCACTGATCAGGAATAATTTATTGTGCATGGGGAAAAGTACATGGACATAATGTTAAATCCCTCTTAGAAAATGTGTGGTTATAACAATTCAAAGTTTGTGTATGTCATCTCCTCCCTAAGCGTTTTTTGTTGAATGCTAGTAGTCATATTTACCTACTTAGATAAAGATACCAGAGTGCGAGAAAGTGCAAGTATTTTTATGACAATTTCTGCTTACTTTTACTTTGCCTCATTATGATTAGGTCAAATATTTGTACTTTACCTTTGTATTGGAGGCTTCTTCACAATGGAAAGGGTTTTATTTAAGCAATAGAGCATTTTTTCCGTGTTTACATAGCCTCATCTAAACACGAGGAGGGTTGGGAAATTCAAGACAGTTATGCAAACCTGAGACATAGTTGAGGGTTTGCATAACTTAGGAGAATTCTCCCAACCCTCCGTGTGTTTAGATGAAGCTATGTAAACATGGAAAAAGTGGTCTATTGCTTTTATAAAATAATTCTCAAAAAATACGCGCAAATCTAAAACGTCACAACCGTGTGTACATACTCTCATCTAAACACACCTATCGACCAATGAGAGCGCGTGTAGTAGCTCAGTTATTTTATAATTCTGTAATACTATGTAAAAATAATATATATATGGGGTTTTCTTTAGGTGAATCAGAAGTGTGGTCCACTGCTAGCGAGCTACATCTTTTTAGGTAAGTACAGACTTGTGAATCTTGTGACAAATAATCATGCTGTCTAAACTACAAACAGTTTCTCCTTTCTCTTTAATTCATGAAGTGAAAAGCGAAATAATAGGGGCATATCACATATCAGAGTCATATCATATATCAGACATATCAAATCAGACACGTATCAGAAAGACAAAATGTTTGAATCATTACTAGTATTGTTTGTGACATTATTTGTGATTTGTAAGGTGAGTATATTTAATATTACTGAAAGACTGCCCACAGGAGCTTTGAAGGCATTTTAGCAGTGACTGTAGTCATTGCCATAATAGCTCGTGATCAATGATAGTTATAAAGGAACTTTTCTCTCTACTTCTGACTATTACTACTAATTCCTAGCTCTCCTCTGGGAGAATACTAGGGCCATCATTGAGACATAAGAACTATATCGCCCTCTTATCTGTTGAAGATAGCTGCAATGTCCAAAGATTCTGAAAAGTGTGTTTCAAAACAGAATAAGAGTACCTGTTGTCGCTTGTGTCTCTCTTACAATCCTAAATGATAGAGTAGAAAATACATGGGGAAAATAGTTGTGTTGGCATGTGGTTTTATAGCTTGTATTACATTTAATGTTGTCCTGTATTGTGTTAATCATCAGAGCAGAGCTGACTGCCGTTCATAGTTCTGTTCTCCAACAAGAGTTAGATTCTTGCCGACTTTTACTAGAAGAGGAACCGGACAACAAGTGTAAGTATGTTGCAGAGGGGTTTAGTTTGTAAATTGGTCAGTTCTTTTTAACCTATTAGTCAGAGAACAGGGTGAGTGTTTACACAAATTAGAAATGTTAGGGGATTTGTACAGAAATAAATGAGGTTGATATTTTCTTTCCAATCATAAAATGATATTAATGGTAATAATAAATAAGTTGATTTACAATGTATGTGCCTAGAAAGCTTAGCTGAAGGAAAACCCTGTACTAACAATCGATGATAAAAGCAAAGAATAATTAAAATTTGTTTATTTTCAGATGTCCTTAAAATACCTAGTAGTTATTAATTAAGTTGTCATGAACACACCAGAAGTTAACACTTCAGCTAATCACAGATTTAAAATGGTACCAGTCACCTTGCCACCAGGGAAGTTTGCCACCAACGAACTCGACACCATTTGTTTGTCATTCTGTTTATTTATCGGCAATGAATGATACGAGCACCTCGCCCCCAGTTGCTGGCAAACAAGTCTGACAAGGTTTCTTGATATCATAATGTAGGGACGATGTTAACAATGGTGTTATTGATGCGTGCACTGGACCCACTGCTACATGAAGAGGAAACAGAGTTGTATCTAGAAAAACTGACACAGGTTGACAGCTACAGACAAGGTTACTACAAAGATCTCAGTAAGTACACAAACACAAATACCAATTTGATGGGCTTCCATAATTGCTTGCTTGCTTGCTTGCTTGCTTGATTGAATGTCTGATTGATTGATTGATTAATTGATTGATTGATTGATTGATTGATTGATTGATTGAGCGAGAGAAGTGTGACTGACTGACATGCAATTGGACAGAGGGACTGAATTACTGACTGACTGACTCTAATGGGCTTTACAGTGTTTTAATGCGTCTCGCTGTTGCCTTTTAGGAAGAAAATTTAGATTAGAAAACACCATTGAGAGGCACCGCTCAAACAAGGTTGGAAAATGGCTTGATTCGTTACACCCTTAACTGTATCTCTGTCTTTGCACAAATTCCTAAATTTTATTTTCGGAACAAGTTCTTTCTACTGATGTCAGTAGAAAGTACTTGTCGTGCGACTTTACGCGTTTTGTGATTGGTTGGAAAAATGAGACCAAATATCGATTTTGCACGTGGTCTGCACTTCGAGCCAATCGCAGAGCCCTTTATATGCTGTTGTCACTTTTCAGGGGTTTTTCTTTCTTTTTTAACAGAAGTTTGTAGAATGGAGTGGAGAGGCTGTTTCCACCCAGTTTACAATTAGATTATTGGAGCGATGTTTGCTTTCTGTAGTGATAATCAGAAAACTGGCGTGATTAATTTTTTTCCTGCTTCTTTTTAGGCGGAAACGAAGAGGTCAATTGATTTATCTAAAATGGTAAGTGTTATATATTCGCTAAGAAGTCTTGCGTGCAAAGCTGTGGTGATCTCTTGTGTCTTGAAAGCTCTATCATGCAGTTCAAATATATCATGTTTCGTATATTCACCCGTAAATGGACTTGAGTGTTGCGTGGCTGTGCATGGTAGCATTGTTTAACATTCAAACGGAAATCTAATGAAATATATCACCTTTTTCCCAAGTCATCAAGAAATTTTTATTGGAACATTTCCCGCAAAAGTGATTAGTTCGCTTTCGATTTAACAAATAGATTATGAGCTCGAGATTTCTATCGTGCGATAGTTGACGAGGGCGCAGCCTGAGTCAACTATCACGCATAGAAATCGAGGGCGAATAATCTATTTGTTTTGGTATAAATGTACTAGTCGTTCAAAATTTCATTTAAATCCTCTTCACAGACACTTCGAAACCGCAAAGAAGCGGCCGCAAGTCTGTTAATAAGAGCTCACTGCTACGCGACTCACTATCTACAACAGAAGAATAGATAGTGAGTAGCGTAGCCAATCAGAGGACGGCATTCGTGATAGAACGCAAGCAGATTTATAACAAAAGAAGAATCGAATGGTCCAACGTTATAACTAAGCTTACACATGCGCCAAGCCGTGACACCATCCCTGTAACTATCTCAAGACAAGTCACAAATCACATGCTTGTTCGTTACCCTTTCTTTCTCGTAGGACTTGACGTCTCTATCTCACATGGATCAGCTAGTGCTTATGAAAGAAGTCAACTTATCACACAACAAACTCACTTCACTGGACGAGTGTAACATGCTACAATGCGTCAACATCTTGGATGCCAGTAATAACAGTCTGCGGTGCATCACTAAAAGGCATGCGCTAAGACTTTGCTCGCTGGAAGAACTCTCCCTTTCTAATAATGGTATCCTTTAAAGTAGTCGCTTAATTAATGCCTTCCTAGCTCTAGTCACGTACGGAAGCAAATGTCCATACAAGTGGTGAAGCTCTCGTAAGCGGCCGTGGGCTCAAATTTAAAGGGTAGTAGAGCATAACGACATAACGGCATAATGACATAATCTATTATGTCGGTAATGTGAGCATCGACATAAACATATAAGGAAAGGATTAGTTTTTTTTTCCCTTAATTTTCTGATGTCGTTATGTTTATGTCGCGGGTGTGAACTACGCCTAGCAGAGCTTAAAAACAGAGAAAAGTCCAGTTTATTATTTCCAAAGGTCACAGTAGTCACGGCCACCTTTGAGACCAACAAGTTTCATGTGGGCAGTTGCTGAGGGGAGCTGGCCTGTTACGAGAATCGCGGGACTGGTAATAAGAGCTACCACTTTATCTTCTCGACAAAGGAATAAAAACTCCTGTACGAAAACGACAAAATTACCATAGAACTGTCTTCTTCGGTCCGAAACGAATAGAGTACTGAGGACAGAAAATCGTTGTCGTTAAATGTTGTTTGAACCCGTGATAAAGATCGTTTGGTGTTGTTCCTTGCTCTTGAATTGTAAACTCTTTGCCTAGATTTGTTACTTGTGTTTTTCCTGACCTAACATGCAGATATTTCAGTTGTAGATTGTTTGCAAAGTCTTGAACATTGTACATCGCTCAGGAAGCTCGATTTACGCGGAAATCCATGTTGTCAGTTACCTGGTTACAAAGACGCTGTGAAATCGCTGTTAAAAAATCTTCAAGAGTTGGATGGTGAGAACAGTTGACGAATCCTAACAGAGAACGCACAGAATTTTACGATTTTAGCGAAAACGCCGACGCGGTGATCTGAGGCCCACAGGAACAAAAAAACTCTAAGAAATGGCAACGATTACTGTCGACAGACCATTTTCGTTTTCTCGGTATTGGACTGGAACTAGCTTGAAATTGAGGCTAACGCGGGGAGTCTTTTCAAATGCAAATGACATTAATCTATTTTTAATGATTTTCCCCCGCATAAGCCTCATTGCACGCTAATTCCAGTCCAGTACCGAGAATAGGAAAATGGTCTAATCAGGATCTTAAATGAATACTATAGCGCGTAATTAAGAAAAATATTAGAAAATAAATGGAAATCGAGACTTTTTTAATTTTTGCGGAACACATGGTACAATATGGACACAGTAATAAAAGTTCTTTTTGGCTTTTAAGTTTTAACTTTACATAAAATAGTGTAAAAGTAACATAGCCCGGACAATTGTAAAAGTGGTCTAAATTCATCTTTTTAAATTTTTTAAACACGCCTGAGGGAGACATGTGTACCGATGTGTCGCTGATGGCGACCACACAACAAATTTAGACTGTGGCTGTAAAACAAACGAGTTACAATGCGGACTGGGAGAGGGTTGTGGTAATTTAGATAGGGTTAGATAATAAATTCGCGGTGACGGAGAAACGTATAGTTTGATACTAGTACATGGTAAGCAGGTGTAAACAGGCCGTGTAGCACCTACATAATAATATATCAAACACGAAAGACCGTGTTTGACCACATTTCCAGGCACCGAGAAAAGAGTTGAAAATACAACGCGTAGCGGAGTATTTTTGAAAAACTGAGATTTACAATGAAACGTTTGAGCGCTTTAATGTACATCCTTGAGATGAGCGAAACGGAGACACCGTATAAGGAATTCATTGATGCACGAAGTAAACCTAAATTATAATAATGATTTAAGATTTTAAAACGCACAGACAAGGCAGACTGAAGACCACATTACAGGATTCAAAGCTATACGAAAACGAAAATTAAAAACAAAAAGAGCTTTGGCAAAGAGAGAAATTATTTTAAAAGGTTGGAAGTTAGTTCTTTACTTGGAATTGTAATTGGGCTTTTATATTTTTTACATGCGCTGTAACTGTTAGCTTTGCAAGCATCAAGACAGATAACCTTCTATTAAATATACATGTCAATAAAACACAACACGGAGGGCTGAAGTTACTTATCCAATCGGAACGCTTCATAACCGTTCCCTTATTAGACCGGATAAGTTTCTGTTAAAATAAGAGATTTATTAAACGACCTTTTAAAACTTGGTTAAAACCAAGATTGCTCTTGACCGGACGATAAGAACATTAATGTTTCCATCGCTGGAAGACTTAAGAGCCGAAATTTTCTAAATGTGAGGAATTTTTACAGAGCAGCTTTCTGTAATATTTATATGTTCTTCAGTGAGCCCAGTTTTGCGTGTTTTGAACTCTTAAATTAACTAAATTCTAATTTTAGCTTACTACGTGTATCAGTTGACTCACGTATCGACCCATCGTTTAGTTGAGCATTTAAATCCGCGGTGAGTGATGAAAGCTAATAGCCGAAAAGTGCAGCTAATTTCCTTAACTTTTAATTGCGTAATCCGTGTGTCCGATTCGCTCATCTCGAGGATGTAAATCAAAGATCAAGGAGCGGAAAAGTCCGTTAGATAATTAATGGAATCGAAAGAGTTCGTGACGGAATAGCTTTTGTAGTAACTTCGGTACTCTTTTTGCAAAAGTTGCAAAAAAAAAACCAATTCAACCCCGGAAGAAGAAAAAAAACAAACAAAAAAACCCAAAACCACACAACAGACAACTCGTGATTTGCATACACGTTCGTGCAGATGAGAATAAAGGCCTTGAGTTGAAATTCACTGATTTGAGCTTTTGCAGAACGTCGGATCTGTTAAGCAAATATAGCGGGACTATTTGTGATTTTACGAGTGACCACTGCATTGCCAAGTCAGGCTACTCATTTTGTTTCGAATTTGATAATTTGTTTCGCTTCTGGGTAAGTTATTGGTTTTCTTAGTTCCTACTACAATAATGGGCCGATTTCAACTCATTAGCTCGCAGTTTGAATGGAGACCAATATAGAGCAAAGCAAAACTAACGACCAACAATGATACTACTTAAAATGTATTTTTTAAAATTAATTTCGAAAGACTGCATTTGCCCGTTGCGAAGAGACCGTGATAGCTCCAATTCCTCGGAAGAACCAAAGAAAAATGGTTACCACAGATACTTTAAATCTAGATTTCCTTTTAGACATTTTCCCGTAATGATTTCAGTTCGAGCGGAAATAGCGCAGGTATTCGAGGCAGCGGCTTTTAGTCGAGGTAAAAAGCTGTATAAAATTAAATTGCCCCACACCTGACCAAAGCGAAATTCGATCAAGAACTCTGAAAAGGTAACGATTCAAGAATGATGTCGGCAGACGACCAAATCTGCCCCATCCCAGGGAGACTTAGGGAAGCTCCAGTCGCTTTCACCACCACTCCCTCCGCTCACTAAGATAGGTAAGGCTTTAAGGTAAAGCTTTTCAACTTTTGCCACTCCTGGTCGCTTCATGCTACTGAAACCGGGATAAGCTCCGGCCTGGTTCGTGGGCAGACTTTATCTTACCTACCCTTTCCACTTTTAGTCCTTAACAAGTCACGATCTCGCCGAAAATCTCATACTCTACCTACCATAGCTTGTAAGTTTTGACCAAGAGACAATGATCGTCTCTTGTTTTGACCCACATTTTTTTTTCAGGGTAAATGGTAGCAACCGAAGCTGAGAATTTGCCTTCAAAACCCATCTTGTCGGCCACGAATTCACACAGAACTGAGATGACACGTTCATCGCTGATGGAAAGGGAAGGCTAAGATTGAGCCGTGTCGGGGATTGAGTTGCTGTCACTGATCAATGTTTCTCTATGTCTAAACATTAACAATAGATTTCGCTTGAAACATCAACCAAAAATCGATGTGCAGACATGTAACGTAGGAGGTTGTATTGTTGAATCAAGAGATTATCAAGGTAATCTCTTGATTGAATTTATCTCTCCCCTCCCCCCCCCCCCCCCCCCCCTCAAAGAAGAAAAAAGATGACCGTGGCAGGCTAGTAAATAAGGCGTCATATAATCTGCCATGGAAGCGACTTGAACATGTTTCACTTTGCACTGTTTGCGTGGGCATATTGCTCTGATGAGTTAGTTTCCAGAGACTTCCGTTATATTCAACGAGACTGAAGTGTGACGCGAAAATAAGACCTTAAGTTCATAACATCCCCTTTTGTCCTTAATAACTCTGCTTTCAACTCTTTCCGTTGTAAATAGTGCCCTTCTTTTGCGTCAGTATTTAAATGATCTTATCCTTAATTATTCTATTTTCGACTCTTTCCGTTATAAAACGTCTCCTTTCTTTCCGTCAGTATTTTTTCAAATGGTTTTGCCCTTATTAATTCTATTTTTAACTCCTTCCTTTATAAAAAAGATTCCTTCTTTTCCGTCTTTATTTAAATGCTCTTGTTTAGTGATTTTGTCAATTCTTTCCGTTATCAAAACTTCCGTCTTTTCCGTCATTAACTTGTCATTAATGTAAGGTTTCTGTCGTATAAAAGTAGTAAGAGGTAGCCATTATTCGACCCAGTCAAAACAAAACAGTCCGCAAACGCGAGTCTCATCCAGTTCTCCAAGTCAACGTCGTGCATGGTAAGTTTGTTTTCTCTGGATCGTGAATTACAGTGTTTCTTCGCTGGCATAATTTGGCCAAAAAAAAAAACTCCTGCCAGGTATGTTGAAAAAATAACAGGCGAGGTATTTGGCGGGGAATTGCGACTTTGAAGCACCTAAAGGAACGAAATCTTCGCAGGCATAATTTGAAAGAAAAAAAAAACTCTTAAAGGTATGTTAAAAAGATATTGAGGCGAGCCAGTATTTGGCGGGGAATTACGACTTCGAAACAAAGGATTTGTCCAACACTCCCAGCATTTTGAATGGCCGCGTTATATAAACCTTGAAAGACGTATAATACATCAACTTAAATGTTGGAAAAGAAGACCGCTAATTAGATTCAGAGGACGACGCCTTCCGCGAAAAAAATGCATAGAACTACGTCCAGATAAATTGGAAAGGTTGAGACAGAAGAAACCTTCAAGTTAATACAACTTGATTTTCCTCCCTCCCCTCTCTCATCGCGTCGTGTATCGTGTGATATCGGGGTTTTGCCCTGAATTTAGTCAGAATTTGTCGCCTGACAAAAATATTGCTCAAGACAAAAAGGTTTTTCAGTTTATACATAAATCTGAATTCTTTACAACACGAAGTTAATGATAAAAACCTTTAGATAGTAACTCTCAAGGGAAACGATGTAAACTCGGCGATCGGCATACTTTAAAGTCCGTGTGCTGAAAGAATAAAAATAATAATAATAATAATAATAATAATAATATTTAGAAAACTTATTTCTCGTTGTAGGTCGGCAGATCTTTAATGTAGATGTAGATGTAGAGTGTAGATGAGGCCGTATAATCAGCCTATATCACATTTGATACAGTAAGAGGTACAGTAAAAAGATCGAGTTAAGAACTTGCGCTGGAATAACCAAGTATTTTGTCCACCAGATGCCACCTTTAATTGTGAAAGGTTTTCCGTTTTTGTCTTTGTGCTCGAAGATCTTGTTGTCTAACGTTGTCTAATTCATTTCCGATATTATGCAGAAAGAAGTAGTTTATCTAAGGAAGAAAATGCAGACTTCTTTTGTTAATGAAAGGTGCATTTGTGAGTGATGCTTAAAAGCATCCGGCTAAGGTTAACCAAATAATGGAGCAAAATTCAACAACCTGCACATTTATATTACACGATTTATATTTATTTTGAACAAGATATAATTACTTTCAACTTATACGTATATTTATAAGTTAACTCATTTATAAATTAACCTCAAATTCCTGCTCTTTTATTATTTAAAGCCGGGAAACATTCTTGTTGAAGAAAGCTTTCATATACTGGACTACCCAGACGGAATATTCGGTCGATTGATTGAGAATAATCAGGTAAACTATGAATGACAATATTTTGTTGAATGAAAAAAAAGTAATGATTGAATTTTTTTCTTTTCTGTTTTGTTTTTTGTTGGAAAACAAAGAGTTTGCCAAATGGAGTTCAACTTTCGGGGATTTGATATGTGCGAATAGGAAAGACGCTCGTCGATACTTGCTAAGAAACTGGAGGGCTATCAGATGCCACCTGCTCAATCCATCCAAGTTTGACATCTTTCAATCAAGCAATCGGTCGGTCGGTCGGTAAACCAGTCAATCGATCAAACAATACTTAAAGTGATCAGTACGTATAACAGCCGGTTCACAGATGCGCCACCAAGATACAGAATGAAAAGGAAAATCTTCAGGGAAAAACTGTCAAAGCAATTCAGAAAAGTTGAAAAATTACAATTGGGTCGAAGAAATTATTTTAAAAAATGTGCACAGTATTTACGAGGTAAAAACAAAAGAAATGCACAGACCATTTATTTCTGGTTGTCCTGGATTTGTTTCAGGCCTTGATTGTTTTCCCATATCTCAATATCATAATATACATAGGGAAGGATATTACAGTGTGTTTTATGCTGACAAAACTACTATATTGTCTTTATCACAGGCTAATACTACCAATAAAAACGGGTCTTTCATGGTGGCTGGAATCTCGAATCACACCGCTGGACACCAACATGGCGGGAGAAGCTGCTTCGTCCCTGGAATATCCCAAACATTCCAACGCGATTACTTTTATTTCACTAATGTTGTGTTCACACCAGTAATTACGCTTTTAGGGATCTGGTCTGTCGTGTCAAACGGGTCGATCTTGATAGCGATCCTAAAGGGTGGAATTCGAATCCGCCCGGGATTTCTCTTGTTATGTAGCTTAACACTGACTGATTTTCTCTGGGGAGCGCTGGTTACTCCAGTGTATCTGAAATTCAGGTTTAAAGAGATTGTTAATGGCTACTTTTGCGCTAATCGTGACGACTGGCAGGACCCTCTTACGGTGGCATCCTTCTTCTTGTGTTTGTTTGGCACGGTGGGTAGTCTTGCCGTAATAAGCTTGGATCGCTATTTGGCTATTGCTAAGGCGATGTGGTATAAGGCCTCTGTAAAACCCTGGCATGCCCGTTTAGTGTGCATCGGCGTGTGGCTTCTCTCCAGTTCTATTATCGCTGCGAAAATAACGCGCGTTGTGCCACGAGACGCGATAGAAGGGGTAGAGGCTGGTTATGTGATAATATGCTCTTGTTTCACTATCATCGCTCAGGTCTTGACGCTTTATGTTCTTCATAAGCATAACAGCTTAGTAGCCCAAATTGCCGGGTCTGAGGCAACACCAGGAGCGGGGAATAATCCAGCTAACATAACTGCCGCTATTGAGCGCAAATTAACAGTAACTACCAGCTGGGTTGTGGGAGAGCTCGTCCTGATTTTGATCCCATGTGCTATTGTTGTAATTATTTCAAAAATAACCGATATCCCCTTCTCCATGCTTATGGAGCCATTGTTCTTTCCAATCTCCTCGCTTGTTTCCAGTGTAAACCCAGTATTGTACCACCAAAAAAATCCTCAGTTAAGACAAGGTGTGTCCAGACTACTGAAATGTCAATAAATGTGTTTAAGCGAGTTTTGCTACCATTTTTTTCTGTTGTTGTTGTTGTTGTTGTTGTTGTTGTTGTACTGTTCCCTCTCTTTGAATGGACGTTCCTTCACCCCTTCCCTCATGCGGCCTGCTGTGCAGGCTTATTTTAGTAGAAATTCAGTATTTCTTCGCGAAATGTTTGGCCGTCACATCTTGAATTTTTTGAGGCAGACCAATATTGTGGAGGGTGGGGGGAAAAGAAAATTTCTACCAAGGGAGTGGACGACAGGCGAGAGAAATGGGGAGAGGGGGACGGGGAGGGGAAAGGGAAAGAAACATACTCTCGCACTACCCAGTCCCCGCCCCACCCTAAATCAAACATGGCGGCTCGGTGAGCGATCACGAGGTCATGCAACGGTAACTCGCGCTTCCCAGCAATGCGCCTGCATTGCACACTACTTCATCTGAACTGAAAAACTGGGATTGGTCGAAAAGAATGAAAAGAATATGGTCATTTAACTGAAGCTCCTATATTTTTTTTTCCATATAAATCATCCCCGATCGAAACGCCAGGAAATATCTCTGCTAAACAATTACCCTGTAAAGATCTAACATCAATTGCAAAAGTTGAAATTACTAACGTAGAGGAATCATCAGGCTTCTGTTATTATTTTTAAAAAAAACCAAAAACAAACAAACAAAAACAAAAAACGAAAAAAGCAAAAGCATAAATCATAACAAACGGATTTGACGTTGCTGATAAGTAAACCTTATTTACATTTACGCTGGACAAAGGTGGAGAGAAAAGAGGGCCTTGTTCCCAGGTACCATCCCTGGATTGGAGCTTATTTTTTCTAACCCTCAAGCTCAGTGCTACCTGTTTTCCGTCTTTCACCGACAGATGGGACGACAGAGAGTAAACACGACGTACCATCCTCTGTCTTTGTTGTCACAGGCTTCAAAGAAATTGAAATTCCTTATTAACAGCTATGAATTAACTACGAAACTCCGAAACACGTAAAGTTTTTAGAAACCTGGGACAGGACTAAACAAGAGAAAAGGATGGTATACCCGTGTAGGAGTGCATAATATACACTTGCTGATTTCGTTTTTGGCCGCGTGTGCTGGGTTATAATACATGTAATTGGTGCAGAAGTTGAATGTTACATAAATTAACTGACATACTTCGCGCGCCGGCTCTGATTCGCCAAAAAACTATCGTTTATTGTACCGGTAAACACATGGTTTCCGATACTCAGCAATACTCAGCTCTAAGTGAGAGCTAGAGAACTCAGAACACTAGCGAAAACATGAGCTTTATTGATATTTTCGACTTTCACTGGCTGAGATATCAATAACACGAATTTCTTTTAATTCAACATATCCATAGAAATTTGTAAGATAAACAGGACCAGAATGTAAATGCTTGATCTTTTTTAATTCCCATGGCCAAAATTTTTTCGCCTATCGAGGTTTACGCTTGGGTTTAGAAGAAGTTTTAAGCGCTTTCAGTGCTTTCCACGGTCTGTGGAGGAGGCAGTTCTGACTACAGCTGGACTTGAATGATCAATTTGGGTTGTTAAAAAAGCACGTAAAAGATTTCTTTCGAATTAGCATTAAGCTCATCAATAGTCTTCAATGCATGCATGCATGCATAACACTATAAATGAATTAAGCCGGCAAGAGCGATAGTTTTCATTCAGCAAAATACGGAGAACCACGAACTTCATAGCCTTCAACATAAGTAAATAAAATCGGAATAAATTTCAGAAGCAGCGTATCTAGAACTAGTTTCCAGAACGGCTCGTGATTTACAAGCTTTTCTTGTGTTCTCCCAACATCCCGCGTGGGTTATTACCCCTATAAACCCATAGAAAGTGTGGTCTATTGCTTGAATAAAGTATGATCTCAGAGGTAAGATCTTTTCATTTGCATGACTAAAAAAAGTCAATTTCCAAGTTTCTTATGAAGTAAGCCTTTTTAATATACAGGTCTGAATTGTTCGAAAGGTGGATAACTCTATCATTATCCAGCGGACAGCGTGGTTTGTTTTGTTAACGCTTACCGGATAGTGAATTATCCAGCTTTCGAACAACTGGGGAAGCTGTACAACGGCACTCTTCTACCAATCGCACGTTTTGAATGATTCTCGCGGGATGTACCCTCGCATGCACCCAGGATTCCAGTCAGGTCCCGTTCACACGTATCCGGATATTTTTGAATCCGCAACTTTTTCTTTCCGGATTCAAAAATTTCCCCGTCCACACGTAGCGTATTCAAATCGGATTCACTTGTCCACACGCATCCGATGGTATCCGGATTCACTCTAGAGAAACTAAGCTACACGTTGTGCCGCCATATTGGTTTATTGTTCGGTAAGAGACCGGACAATATTTTGCTACGTCATCGGATTCGAAAATATCCGGATTCACCGTCCACACGTTATCGGATTCGTTACGGAAGCCGTATCCGGAAAGAAAAAGTTGCGGATTCAAAAATATCCGGATACGTGTGGACGGGGCTTCAATCTAACGCTGTGATCAGGGCACGTATATTAGAGAGTCAACTCTAAAATTCTAGATTCAGGCCTGCTCACACATACATACAAAAAATTATTTCTACGTTTTTTACAAGCGCTCCTCGACAAGGCAATTTTCTTCAGTCGCGACTTAAATCTAATTCTCACAAGCTTGTGTGTGTTTGTTCTACATTTAAGCTTTGAGTTTGATCCCCGTTGGAGAGGGATTAGCACTGGGTAATCTGAATTTCAGTGCAATTAAAACAGTTTCGGGATAAATATACAGGCTAAGATTTACTACATTCAACTCATAATGTTTAGTTTATATTCGCGCGAAATTATCCTTGTCTAGTTGCACAATTTTCGTTGCATGCGCGCCGTTTTCGATTTAATTAAGAAATTTATGATCCGACAGATCTTCTACTCGCCACGTGAAAGACTCGCGGGATTATCTTAAAACGTCAGAGTTAAAGAAAAAGTTATTTTCAGAATATTGCATAAAGGTCAAAAACAAACCGCTGAAAATATAGTTACATCTGCCGCGCCCCGCCACGAATACATATTTCAGAAGTGCAACTGAAATATACAGTCTGGTTGTGGAAGATTGCAGCTCAGTTTTTGCCTACAGCATGCGATAAAACTTCATATTAGCAGGTAAAGTTCATTAATGACTTTTATCGCTTAGTTATGGTGCGATTCTTACTGCAACTCTGTCAAAACTCTCAAAACGTTTTCTAGCGAGTAACTTTCTAAGTTCAGACTACCCACGAATGAGCTAGAATCTATAGAACAAACTTTGATGAAAAGCGTTCTTTTTGCGAAAGTTCCGTAAACTAAAACCTGTTTACAAAACAAAATATTTTGTTACCATGGAATTCCACCCCACTGCAAATGTTAAACCCAATGTGAACCATAAAACTGACAGACGTTATTTAAGCGGATAGCAACGGGTTAAAAACATTAAACGAAACATCTAATCGCCCTTTATCAGGTATTGTAGTTCGCCCTCGTTGCTGAAGAACTGAAGTTTCCAGTGGAACGACGGCAAAGTCGTTGCGTAAAACACCTTAGGCTGAGGAACACAAGTGGTCGTGTTTACGTTTACATAGCTAAATAAAAGATAAGCTGTACGTATAAAGACGTGACAGGTATCCTGACAGACCGAAAAAAATGTTACAAGTTCAAACTTTTACGAACCAGTATATATAGAATTCAGATGCGTAGAAATGAAGCCTTAATAGCTCGAAGAGTCATTATCAGTGATTCACCCCGTGTTTTAATTCCGCGCATTCGTGTTAACCTTATGATATATGCATGAGTCGTGTAACTTTATTCTACACCGAGGACAAAGAGTATAAACTAAGCTACGATCACAGATTATCTTCACGCGAGTCCGGCGCTGATCTAATGTAATTTTACGAAATGCGATTTTCCTTAAAGTTGTTGTATAGGCTGTTAAGCGCAAGTGTCATGAATACAAACTGAAAGTCATCCATAGAGAGTATGGTCTTGATGTACCGCCAAGTTCTCAGAAGTAACATTAAGATATTTGTGTGGCGAGCTGTAAGGAGAATTAAAATTTTAAGCTTTTTTCCCTTTGTTTGCAGAGCGTGAATATGGAATCAAACTTGACTTCGAATATCACGCAGGTCGTTTTGCCGGCGGACTTGGCAGAACAGCAGACGGGGCGACCGTGTTTTTTACCAGGAATTGCACAAACTGTTCAGCTACACTTCTTTTACTACTCTAACTTCTTGCTCACACCGGTCACCACTCTGCTAGGTCTCTGGTGCTTCCTGTCAAACGGGCTTATCCTGATTGCCATTCTCCGGGGTGGACTTCGAATCAGGCCAGGGTTTCTGTTGCTGTGTGGTTTGACCCTGACGGATGTTCTGTGGGGAGGGCTGGTAACGCCTGTGTACGTAAGATTCAGGGTCGCAGAGTTGCTGAATGGCAAGGTGTGTTCAAATCGCAGCGATTGGGATTCACCTCTCATGGTAACGTCTTTCTTTTTGTGCTTGTTTTCTACGCTGGGTAATCTTGCCGTGATGAGCGGGGATCGCTACTTAGCTGTCGCTAAACCCATGTGGTACAAAACTACCGTGACGAAACAGCATGCAATCTGCGCGTCCTGCGCGGTGTGGCTGACTTCAACTGCAATGGTGGTGTTGAGGCAAGTGCACTTGTTTCCTCTCAGAGCGCTCGAGGTCTTTGAAGCGTGTTATGTTGTCGTCTCGTCCTGTGCGATTATAGTTGTCCAGTTGACAACTCTAGTGGCCCTTCGCAAGCACAACAATGCGGTGGCGCACGCAATGGAAGAAAGCGCTCGAGTAAATGCTGTTACCCGTCATAACACAGTCGAGCGCCAGCTGGCAGTCACTACTCGTCACGTGGTTAGTTTTCTGGCTCTGATTATCCTCCCTATGGGGTTTTTAGTGGGTTTATCACAGATTCTGTCATGGAATTTCCACATATTTGTGGAGCCATTGTTCTTCCCAATCGCTACTCTTTGCTCTGGTATAAACGCCGTGTTGTATTACAGGGGAAACTCCCAGATTAGGGACGGCATCATTAAACTTGTCAAATGTCAGTGAATGTGTTGAGGTGCTGAGGAAATGTTCTGGAAATTCCAACTCCGAGGGTGACAAATAATCAGCTGATAACCGCTCTGTTTACCTCGCTTAGCTTGAAACGATCCAAGCCCGTTTAACTTAATTCAAGTTTGAGAAATTACAACCAAATTCTACGGAGCATTTTATTGTACGCTGTTTCAAGTCTCAATCCAGTAAACGCTTCATGACAGATGAAACGATGCGTCCCTGAACGTATCGCGAGTTTATGGGTTTGAATGCCATTGAATCCTTGAAGACTTTGGACTGCTGACAGTCGGTTTTTTTCGCTAAAGGTCACTTAGACGAGTGTTTCGTCATCGCGAACGCAAAAGGGTGGTATGGCCGTGGCCGAGTGGGGACGAAGGCGAGACGGGCTGTATGGCTAGGGAGAGAAGGCGAGTTATTTTTCATTTCGTGCGTGCCGCGCCATGTCTCGTCCCATTCCCCTTTAGGCTAAAGCGTCTTGTCTCTTAATCCCTGCTGAATTTCGAGAGCAAAACAGATTGCCAGCAGTCTATGAAGACTTTGACTGATTTTACTTCCTTGAATTTTCTTTGGAATTCACGACTGTAAAGTGATTATAATCAACTAAGTTTACTTCTTTATTAGTACACTGTAGAATCAATATACAAAATTAAATATCAAGAAGAATGTTCATGATCACGTTAACAAAACTTAACTCCATTCTGCTGAATTTACGTTTTACAATTACTGATCAAGTAAAATTTCTTCAGTACATTTGCATAACAATACAAAAACTGGAGACTCGAGGATATAAAATGTGAAAACCGCGAGAGAACAACGAACAGTGTAAAACGAGGAACACTTCCTGTCCAGGAAAACAAAACAATACTTAATTAATTCCAGTTTGCAAAACTAAGAGGCCGTTTTGTAATTTGCTTTGTTTAACCACTCGGTTGGTTTATATGAAGCTAAATAAAATGGATGACTTGGTGTCATATTTCTTAGCTTTACTTCAGACATATTTCTATAAAAATAGAATAGAAAATTATCGCTTCGTGTTTACTAAGTCTGATGCAAACAAGAGATGACATTTTAAGAGAAATTACTCCTCTGGTTCATGCAAACTTCCCCGTCTCCCAAGCGCACTCTCTTATTCACATCTGGCTATGGGACAAGGAGGGCGAACTTTGTTTTATATAGTCACTAGTACCACGGCTGTTACTTTTCTGCACGCAATTGCTTGGGCATCCTAAGGAAACACCAAAATGGCTATTCACGATGCCATTCCGTCAGCGGAAGTCCAAACAGTCTATATCCGACGCCACGCTTTCTTCATCAGAGTCAGAATCGCTAACAAGCATTTCTGGCAATAACACCTGCTTGCTCCGTCCTCTATCATCGGAATCCCGTCGGGAATTACTCGGGTTTGAGGGCTCTACTCGAGCGTTCGTATTGTCGTCGCCTTCGTCTTCTTCGGATGAGGACCAAACCTCCCACCGATCAAAGTCAATTGAGACATACGGCAACTGAGGCGCAAAAACAACACGTTAATGGTGAAGCACGAGAAGTTTATGATTTTGTCCCCCTAGAAGCTCGAGGTAATCAAAGTTACCAATAAGACTTCGTGTCGTCCAATTCGGTCTGTAATCATACTCGTGATAAACAAATCGGATCCCCGCTGTGCGGTCGTCCGATTTTGTTATCACTTTTATGATAACAGATCGAATTGGACTCCATTCAGTCCTATTACCATTACTTATTTATTTCTGGCGATAGGTTCACCGCATTTATGTCAGACGGTGGATTCGTGGAAAAAAAGCTTGAGAAAGTAGCTTGAGCAAACAAACATCTTTATTGCGATTCATCTCCCGCTCGAAGAACGCGCCTGATCACAGAGATTCGTGTAGTATGTTACTCGTTGATTGGATTTGAACTTTCGTGTACGAGTGAAAACCAGCCATGATTTTACACAAATCTCAGTAAAGCCATGGGGTCAAATCCCAGACTTTTCCCTTGCAGAGCACGAATTGAACACGGAGAGACTTTTTTTTATCGGGTTTTTACGCCCGTATTTCCTTACCTTTTCTTTACTCCTCAGTAGCCGCGTCCACACCGCATGGTTTCTCTTCTTGAGCAAAATTTGCACCTCGGCGCCTTTCACCACCACCACGCTACGCTGCAATGGTCAAATAAATGAAAATTAATAATAAAATAAATTGAAATAGAATGGATAGGAATTTGCAGTGGCACATCCCACGGAGAGGCTCTTCGTTCATTGTTTCCAGATCGAACTGGAATTTAGAAGTGTTGGTTTCTGTGGAGGGAAGAAAAGCTGAGACCCCTGAGAAAAACCCACGGAGCAACGCGAGAACAGTGGAAATAAATATATCAGTCGGTGTACCAACGATAAAATAATTTCTCACCTCAGAATCGATGTCTTCAAACAATTCCAAGTCGAGTTCGTACAGTGAGCTCCCCATCTGCGTTCTGGTAAAAAACGACAATATTATGGCCAAGTAAGACAGGAAAAAGCTATTTTTAGAGATCGTACCCAGTTCTCCCGCAGATGTTATCGCGCATGATCCCGCGCGTGGAAGTTTCCATGAAAAATGAAAATGTACCTACGTACACGTCTGTGCAAAGCCGCTTAAGCCGTCCACGTGATAATATCTGTGCCACTGTGTGTACATACACCTTATTCCAAAATGGCCTCAATTTTAGTATTCTTTTGTTTACGTGCAAATTAGCCCTTGTTGCCTCGTTTAAGGGAAAATATTCTTTTGAATTTCGAGTTTAAGAACGAGGCAACAAGGGCTAATTTGCAAGTAAACAAAAGAATACTAAAATGGCGGCCATTTTGGAATAAGGTGTATTGAGCTTAAGGAAAAAAGACAACAAACAAACAGAGCCGTCCATCTCGTTTATACTGATGAGTTTCAAGACCTATCTTCTGATGAACGAGAAAATACCATCATAAAAGTTTTCGCAACTTCGATGGGCAAAACGGGAAACTTTGTAACGTTATATGCCTGACACTTGACGTGAAATTGGCGAGTTAATAAGGAAATAAGCCAAACTAACCTAAATAAGAGCCTGCGAGCAGTAATCTCGGTCTGCTGTCTCTCCACACCGCGCAGCTTCACACAAACTCGCACCAGTTCCCTTGTTTGTGACCAAACTGTTTTTGGATGTAAGCTTTATACCGAGGAAAAGAAACGAACATTCATTTAGTGAGGAATATCCAAGTTAGTGTCGGAAAGAAACTCATATAAACACACCAACCTAAATGGCACTACATTTGCGTCTTCCACAGTAGAAGGCCTTGAGTGATTTATCGGTCTTGCTGAAGCACCGGCAGTTTTTTGAATCCTTACATTATCTTTGGCAGCTGCTTTTGCAGATACACTAGCTGGTGACGAAGCATTCACAGACGCAGCGTTCTCATTCTCTTTGTCACTGTCCTCCCCTTCCAATGGCGGTAGATCATCTAACTCATCACCACCACCATTAACCTCATTATCTACCAGGCCATTAACCACTCTATTTTCAGAATCTTGGTTTTTGTCGCTGCCAGGAGAGGTCGAGCATCCCTGGGTCCTACTAACAGGCGTTGGAACTTGTGCATTGGTGCTCTCAAAATTGCCGGCCGCTGACCCAAGGAGCCGTTGTAATAAATCCCCGCATACACGGCGCGAGATGATACCTAAACGCTGCGTTTCATCAGTCATAAAGCTAGAAAAACAAGAGAGGTAATGGGGTAAGTTATGACAGCTGTCCCATTATAAAGGTTCGGAAAGAAGGTAAACACGCACGTACCATGACATGCGCGGATGACACTCACACGACGCTTGCGCTTCGCGCGCGAACATGAGCTCCTCGCGCCACCTGCGACACTTACTAGGGGAAGTTTTGACAATGAAAACAAACAAACAAACAAACAAACAAACAAACAAACAAACCAACCAACCAACCAACAACCTTCAGGTAAGACTACTTTCTTATCGGATAACATAAATAACAAATTATCCACGCAGTTATTCTAGGATAGCATAGAAACTCCGCATTCCTAATAAAACGGCAGACAGACGCATAAAAAATGTGTCTTCCGCGTTTTTCGAGAAAAGAAACTTCTTTTTCCCGAAATCTGTCAACTAAATAGATAAAAAAGTACTATCTCAGCTGCGCAAAGAAAAAAATGAAAACGCAAACAAGAAAATGTCCACAGTGTACACATGACTACTCGGAGGCGCGGTGTCCTTATGGTTATTGCGCTCGTCTCCGGATCGAGCGGTCTGCGTTCGAGCCCTGGCCAAGGACCATCCAGTCGTATAAATGGGTGCGGACGCACTTAACGCTGGGTGTAACCCTGCGATGGACTAGCATCCCATCCAGGGGGGAGTAGGAATACCCTTAGTCGCTTCATGCTACAGAAACCGGGATAAGCTCCGGCCTGATGAGCCACCTGGCCCGTATGCACACTTTACCTACCTACGTACACACGACTAACCTCCGTAGTGTTCCAATCATTCCAAGTCTCATCATAATATCTCTGTTGTACTGGTTGTTGCTAGCGAGAGTCTTCAGTGTCAGAGCGCATTGTTTTATGACCTGATTTAAAACAATATGAAGTGCGTTAAAATGCTTGGAGTGTCCTGCTTTCTAAAATATGAATTCTACTAAGGTCACTGAGATTTGGAGGAAGGAAAGAAAGGGGGAACTAGAGTGGGGGAAGGAGGGGGACACTAATGGGCAGGGTTGGAATACGAAAAAAACAAACAAAAACAACAACAAACAAAAACAACACGACAGTATAGGAGAGTCATGGTTTACAATTTTGTCTCTCTAGCAATGTACTTCTGTTTCTGATCGAGCCACATAAATAAAAGTTTTACATGGTCCTACCTGCTGTGATGGAGATTCCTGGAGTTTTTTGCAAATGTTCTCTATACCTCCATACTGACGAATGAAATTGCGGTTTCTGAAGAAAAGTAAAGAATGTTCCAAATGAAATATTGGCGAAAATATTTCTCTACAATGAAAAGATTTTCTGTGCTAAGTTACACCCTCTTACGACAGGTTAACAAATATTGAGCCCGCGCTTTATAGCAATAGCGTTGCTAAGCAACATGACGTCTGCCTGCACGGAAGTCAGCTAGGTCGAATGTGCGCGACATCATTATAAAACAACAAAATGTGGTTGACAAAAAAAAAAAACACCCGCAAACAACAACAACAACAACGGAGTAACCTGCACTCACTTTAAGTCAATAGCTAGCATTCCAAGTGTCCACGTTGTACGTTCTAAAACATTTTCGTTGACTGTCTGTGTTACCAGCTCACAGAGAGTCTTAAGGCCACCACATTCCTGTACGGCTTGGCAATTGCTGTAGGGAAAACATTATTCTTTGTTTGTTTATAATAGTATAACATACACATGAAATACTTTATTTCGATGAAAGAGTTGTGTTCGTTCTACTGCAGACCATCAACGGGGATTCAGAATCAAATTACAATCAAGATTTCTACGTCCCGTCGGTGATCACACAAACAGAGTTACACTGTTGTTTAATGCTTAAGAAATAGAAAACGTTCTCCGTTTTTGTATCGAGTTATAAACACGAGTGTAAGTTTGAGATAGTGAAATAGTGTCCCCAATTAGTTTTTTTTAAAGCTAACTGAATACTTATTACACTTAAACTGATAAAGTCTTTCATTCATTCAGAGAAAGAAAAATGCTGTGGGAACACGAGCGATAGGCGAGTGTTTCCACTGCTTTTCCGGGTTCTTCCAAACTTCACGAGTGTTTCTATTATTTAAATTATTCGCTGTTGATTTCTGAGGTGATACTTGATTCGGCCTTTGCCTTGATCAACTATCACCTCACAGAAATCAACAGCGAATAATCTAATTCTTAATTCAAAACAACCTGTAAGAAAGCCGTAGTTCTGTGTTTCTCTCGACTATTACAAAGCACGAGCTGTAGACGCAAAGTTTGCACGAGCACAGATAATTTCTGTTTTGATAATCGAAATAAACTATTCCTTACGTTTTAAATCTAAACAACACGCGCCATGCTGCAGCTCTCGTAAGGTCTCACATGAATGGCTTGAAACCCTTTGAAAGGACAAAACAACAAACAACAGAAACAATGCCCCCTAGCCCCAACACAATAACAGCTGCTGCAATGACGACAAATAGAATTACAAGCTTACGAGAGCTGCTGCACTACTGAACAACACACACGACAAGAAACTGTGATCCAACTTTTCAAGCAAATACAACAGTTACAACACTCCTTTACCTGTCATTGTCCTGAGCAAGAGATCCAACAGCCCAAGCTGCTCTCTCCAGGACCTGAAATCACAGCACCAAAAAGTCTTGTTTGTCGAAGGCTTCAACTAGCCCTCGTGTAACTCGAAGGCTTTCCGATTGTGGTCCGGTTAGTCTTCGGAGTACATGTATTAAGCTCTTCCATTCTAGTTCAAATAGTCCACGTGCAACCTCGTCCCCAGAGGAGAGACCCTGAGAACGAGGTTAGTCCTCGTGGTACCCAAAGGTTTACCGACGTAAGATCGGTAAGTTCTCGTTAGTCGTACAACACCGACAGCTTTCCGTTTCTGGTTCGGTTAGTCCTCATAGTATGGTTCAACTAGCCCTCGTAGTTCGCGAAGGTCGACCCGAAAGCTTTCCAATCGTGGTTCGTTTAGTCTTCGTAGGACCCGAAAGCTCTCCGATTCTAGTCCGTTTAGTCCTAACAGTGCCTGCTGGATTGGTTAGTCCACGAGCAAACTGCAGTTGCGCGTGTCAAATCAAAGAGATACAACTTACTTTTTCATCAGAGGCGTTCTTTAGAAGTTCGCACAAAGCCTTGATACCGCCACGAATCCTGGCCTCATTTTGATTCCTATTAGAGAATCATAAGCTACGCTTAGAATAACGAGTGAACGAGAAAGAATACAAATATCTGATAGAAGAACGAAGAAATGAAAGAGAAAGTAAAGGAACAGCAAAAACAGAAAAGATGAGAGATGAGAAAATGTCTGATCTTAAATTGTAAAATTTACCCAAGAGCACGCTCCCTTATTGGTTACTTCGAGGTCACATGACAGTTACAATAAAATTGTTTCACGCCAATGGTCTCTGAGCGGGCAACATTGCTAAATCTATGACGTCGTCTTGAGGGTAACAGTGAATGTTGAGTTTATTAGACTTTATTATTACTATTATGTACGACAGTTTAACAAGGGTGGATAAAAAGAAACGTCAGATAAAGATAGCTCTGCAATAATCCTACAAGGCACTAAACGAATTTTGCAAAGACAAGAAGATAAAGTTAACGAAAGCAATGCCCTATTAGGAAAGAACACGTTTTCCCTGGCGAATGAGTAAATAGGTTAATGCTAGTCACCTTTCTGTAACTGAAAGATTCTTCAAAGCCCAGGCTAAGCTTTCTTGAGCAGCGCTGTCGCTAATCTAGGAACAAATGTCAAACCAAACAGCGGGAAGGTAAGTTACATCATTCAATTTGGAAAATTCTAAAAGGCAAACAGACATTTAAGATGTTTGTCGTCGCACCTTTCCTAAAAGATAGCACATCATTTGAAGTCCACCTTGGTTTCTAACTTCATCGCAGTTACTGAAAACAAACAGTGATAAAGACATTTTTTTGTACTGTTGTAGTCGGCCTTATAATGTGAGTATGAAGTGTTGTTTGAAGAAACAAAATTAACGTCATCTCCAAAATTCAAAAAACAAAAGTGTTAAAATGCTGTTGTTTATAGTGGTGAATGCGCTTAGCTACACCTAGCTAGTTCACCAGAATACCACTTAAACTGAGAAGAACAAAAACAACAACTAAACATGATGGGCTTTAAGATCCCAATTGGCAGGAGGCAGACCTGTTCGCTATATACAAACAGGACTTGAACAACGGTCTACTGAGAAACAACTCCAGCTAAGTGGTCAAAGCGGGACTTGAACCCGCGACCTCTGGATTTCAAGTCCGGCGCCCTAACCACTCGGCCACGCCGCCTCCTCCTCTAGCCGCATACGGGCTTTTCAAAGTAAGCTCACCTTTCATTTTCGAATGATAAAGATGCGAGACTTGCTAGGACGTGCTGTAGAATCAAGGGGTCTCTGTTTAAACTCAGCAGGCGGCACAGCGCTTGGATAACTCCACAGTCCCTTAAGTCATCTTTTAAACTGAAAATTAACACACTTTGATTAGGAAAACACACGAAACTTAACAATAAAATAACAATATAGAGCCTGGAGCAAGTGCAGCTTTGCAAAAATAAGGACGTCTGCAAGCCATGGAGAACACAACCATTCCCGGACTTTTCATCAACCACGACCAACGAAAAGAAAAGAGACTAGTTTACGCTTTAAATTTTGCTTTAATTACATTTGAAGAACGTAATTTTTACTGCCCACAATAAAGCGGTCGTTGTCAAGAGCACACATTGTCAAAATCGGCAGGTTGAGTGACAACTAAACAGAACATTTCTTAGAAGAAAATAAATTTTAATTTTCACGTTTCCCTGAAGTAACAGAAAAAGATCGGTGACGTTATCTTGAAAGGAAGCAACCCTGAACAGGAAAGTTTTGTTAGCAGTGTACATACAACATTAAACTGGATTGTGCCTTGGCTGTGCAATGCAACTGAGTATCGCAGCTCTTAATAAAGTTCACACAGCGCACGACGACCTCGTGGTGAAACATGAGAGTTATTGAAAAGTTGATACAAAGTGACGTGGCATTCAAGGAAGAGAGGAAGATTGGATGGGGGAGTGCCGAGAAACTTTCATGGCCGATCAGTGATGACAATGAACATTATCTACGATCAAAAAATGTGTGAAGAATAGCATTCATTGATTTGTTAAAACTGCAGTTTCTCTTCTCATCTCTCTCTCTTTTCTCTCCCCCTCCCACCGTCTCTTACTCAATCCCATCCTCCCTCTCCACCCCTCACTTCCCCTCTATCTCCGCTTCCTCCCTCTAGCCCCTCCCTCCCTCCCTCCCTCCCTCCCTCCCTCCCTCCCTCCCACCCTTCTTCTCACTCTTCCAGAAGCCTTCCTTCCTTCCCTGAGAGCAAACTAACCTTTCACTATTAATGACAATACTCTGTACTTGCTTGACAATTTCTATTTTCTTCGCTGATTCCTGAAAAAATAATGCAAATTGATAATCTTTATCATCAATACTTTGCGGCGGTTTAAATCTTTCACGTTTCTTGTGGGCCAAATTGTTGTCGTTTTCTTCAATTTATTATTTAATGATACAAAACATTTTGTTGCTGTTGTTGTTTTAAAATTTCCAGAGCTTGTGGGACTCCAAACGCGAAAGATCCATTAGCAGCTTTTGACATTTTCATTGTCCACATTGTCAGCCGCGAAGGGACCGAAGGGTTCCACGAGGAAATACGCGAAGGCTTTATGCAGTGGTCAGCGGAATTTACAAAAACATGGACGTTCACGGCGAGGAAATTCTTTCCCACCATAACTCTTTTATTTTACATTAACTCGTTATTATCGTTATTATCGTTATTTATCTACGAATTTCACAGCTACCATGTGTCAGAAATAAGATTTGCAGCTCAATACGTATTCAAACTGGAAACTCGCCATTGCGGTTCACGTTCTCTTGAAAAAAACTTTGACAGAGAAAACAATTTTATGACAGAAGAAAGCTAAGTTCGACTAGATAGCAATTTTAAGGCTGGTTTCCATATGGTAGCTACGATCGCAACAGAAAAACTCGAGCGGCACTTACAACTTCGCTCCGCGAAGTGAAATTAATATTGATATTGGCCTCAAGAGATAAAAAGTGGTTATAACGACCCATCAAAATCTAAACACTGAAAACTGTCTTGAGCCACATTAAGTCTGCTGGTTTTAGGATAAAGAAACACTTCTAAATGTATTAAGAACAAGGCAAGATCAATGGTTCAATTTAACCACTCTCAACTAATGACTTGAGACGGTTAAACCAAGCAACAAACATGGCCGAGCCATCGAAGGAGATTTACGTTTCTGTTTCTCTTGGTATTCTCTCGGTTGTTATCGTGGTGGCAAATTGTTCCGTTTGCGCTCTGGTTTGTTTTAACAAGACTCTACGAACCTACACAAACTGGTTGGTATTGTCACTCGCTGTGTCAGACATTCTAACAGGAGGTGTTTTGCTACCTATATTACTCATCAAGCCCAAATCGCTTGTGACAGACTACTTCATTACCCTAATACTACTCTCTGGCGTCGCTAACATTTGCGCCGTGACTTACGATCGCTATGTTGCTATAATCAAGCCACTAGTCTATCGGTATCGTGCACCGACGTTTTTCAAAAGAGCCATCGTAGTTTCGTGGCTGATTCCAACCATATACACCGTACTTCCGTTAGCCTGGGACAAGGATCCTACCAAAACAATCCACATTGTGTACCTTGTTTGCTTGGAGTTCCTTGGCGTTGTCTTGCCTTACATCTTTGTAACCTTCGCCTATGTTCGAATATTCAGAGAAGTGCGACACAGCTTATCGATGAGGAAAGACTTTGAATCCGCGAGAGAGCAGAGAAAGGAGCGTCGACGTATCTCATCAGACGCCCAGGTGGCGAAAGTCTTTTGCATAGCCTCCACAGCATTCTTACTCTCTTGGTTGCCGATTTTGTACTTAACTACCGTAAACAGTATTTTGGTTCGGCCGGACCTTAACCCTGGTGTTTTGGTCATCATTTCGCTTTTCACAGTAGCGACTAGTTCGCTTATAAATCCACTAATATATGCTTTCCTAAAGCCGGATTTCAAAGTGTTCATTCAAAATTTCTGTCGAAAGACTTCTCAGAAGAAAGTCGTGACCAAGAAACCTAACATTCCTTCCTCGTCTCGTCGGGCAAAAACGGAGAAGAAAACGAAGCAAAAAGACCAGACAATAAAAAAACGCGAGACCAATTCATCGTCAGAGTATGACACGAAGTTGTAAAAATACTCTGGGACTTCGACACAGGATTTCACGACTATCTCCTTAGTTGTTCTCATGAGAAAAAGAACGACGTTCGCTAAAGGACGGTTTAAACTTCCTGTCAAGTCACCCACGTCAGCAACGGTAATAAATTTAACAAGTTGACGTCAGTTTTCCATGCGTCTGTCCGGTTATTGATCATGAATTTCGTCATAACATTGTCAAAGTCGCCGTGGATCACGAGGCGATAGCCGAATGGATCCGCAGAGTACTTTGACAATGTTATGACGAAATGCACTGTCAATAACAGGACAGACGCATGAAAAACTGACGTCAATTTGTTTTTTAACGATAACAAATTGTAAATTGTCCGCTCTCGCTTGTTGACGCATCGCATAAATTATAAATTCATATGTCTGTCCGCATATTGACAATGAAAATTAGCCAATGAGCGCGCGAGAATTTGTGCAGTTATCGTAAAAATATCATTGAATTACAAGCCTTAGTGGTTCGCAGCTAGCAAAGCTATTCTGTGCGAGCTGCTATTACTTTAACAGTATTATTTAGTTTAGTTAAAAGAGAGAATAACAGGAAAAAAAAAGGAAATTAAAGAAATTTTTTGAGTAGATAAACAAAATTAAAACAAAATATTATATATAACACATAATGTAGAAATTAAGTAGCAAAACGTGGTTGTTGACATAAGACAGTAGAGGCAGAGCGAGTTAACAATAATAATTGAGAACGAAATGGTTAAAAGAGGCTCTATACTAATACTAATTAAAGAGCGAGAGATACTTAGAGATTTCAATATAGCGCATATAAACAATCATCTCAATTTCGAGAATTTGCAAGCGCACTTTACTCAATTCTCGTTTGAAGGAGGTCTTCCTTAATTCACCGCTTGTAGCAGCTCTCTACTTCTACCCATACTAACTTTCGGGCTTGTCTTTTTGAATGAAAAACAAAAATTCGGTCAATACGGCAAGGTCTTGGTTGGAGATTTTCGCCTAAAGACCTCACTCTAGGTTAATAAGTGGTTAAAACTGGAAACATGAAAAGTTCGCCGTTGCGGTCGACGTTCACTTATAATAATTTGCGAAAGAGGAAACAATTTTGTGGCAGAAGAAAACTGAAATGGTTTTTAAAAGGGTCTCTAGCATTCTTAAGGCTGGTTTCATATGGTAGCTACCATCGCTGCGATCGCAATAGCTAAACTCGAGCGATGCTTATAATTTCGCTTTCGTGACGGTTAGTGTGGACGGTAGACCTAACCGTAGAAATAAAGCTGCGTTTTCAAACTCCTCCGGCGTGGTGTCGACAGGGCCTAACACCATAGCAGACACAACGACGACCTGCTCGTGAGCTCAAATATTTGTTTGGGCAATTGACATAAACTCTTTCTAAGTTTAAAACACATATTTTTAAGCCTTTAATGGATCAAGACCGTATCAATCATGTATGTACCGTAAATTAGGTTCAATTTTTTGCTTGTTTGTTTGTTGTTGTTGCTCTTCTTTTTAAATGCTTGTTTTTAAATAATCTACAGAATGGCTGCAATTTTTAATGTAAATGTTTAGTATTTAAAGTACAATTTTATGAATAGCTGTATTTTATATGTAAATGCTGATCGCCAGTTAATACCAGTGATCCAGTGATCACTGATTGGCCTTTCAGGTTAAATTAAGTCTTTTAGTTATTTATTTTATTTATAATAAACGCCTGGGAATCCATTAAAATGTCATTTTTTGACTTTCCTGTCAAGTTTTGAAAGAAGATTTTTGATAAGGGGTAAACCATTTGACTTTCGAGGGAAAGCGTGGGTGATTTTGAAAACAAAAATTATAGATATACAGTCGTGTTTGTACCAAAAAAAAATTCATGCAACAAAAAAGGATTCGCACAAGTTCAGTGAGCCGAAAAAAAGCATGGCAAACACGTCCCCCCAGCCCCCCAAAATACTCCTAGTGCATGTTACAAACATTAGTGCCTGTAACAAATCACCCATCCCCCCTCGCTCAAAAGTCAAATGATCTACCCCCAACTGGGTTAGTGAGACAGCTGCGACAAAAAATTGTCACATCTATTATTAACTGGCATGAATTCTGTCAATTGCATCCGCTTGTTTTAGGATAAAGAAACACATCTAAATTTGTTGAGAACAAGGAAAGATCAATGGTTCAATTTAACCACTCTCAACTAATGACTTGAGACCACACAATTGCTGGTTTTCAGTGTCACGCAATTCAAAATAGATCAAAATAGAAATCAAAACCGGTCAATAGATAAAGTCCAGAATCTGGGAAATGAAAGAATGTAAATATGCAAAGACTCTCGCCAAAATTCTGGTCACAGCAATTTTTCTTATGCGAGATATGCGGAGAAATTTTTTACCCAAATTTACAGAGATTTGTTTGGAGACGCCATGCTGGTGCCCATCCATATGGGCACCAACATGGCGGCCGAAATCCAACAGAAACATCTGTCACTGAGTTTTGCTACAAAAACGTGAATTTATTCCTCGAGAAACTCTAAAACATTAAAATAATACTTTTTCTAAGACATGAACTGCTCAGATAGCCAAGTTCCCCGAAATAAGACACGTTTTTAACCATCATAACAGCTCTCTAGTCCGTCACGTAAATGCCGCATCACGCAAAAGCTTAGAAATTCAAGCGTTGTGTATCACAAAACCAAAAACCCATTCGGAGCGAAAATTTGTATGAATATTAGTTTTCAGCTGCTCTTATACATCATTTAAGTAAAATCTCAGGAAGATCAATAGTTTTGTAGTTCGAATTTTAGTGACGTCATGTGAAAACCAGCTATAGGAAACCATGAGAGCAATTCATCGTCAGAGTATGACAGGAAGTTGTAAAAATACTCAGGGCGTTCGACACAGGATTTCACGACTAACTAACTCCTTTGTTGTTCTCAAAACTTTTGTGGCAGAAGAAAACTGAAATGGTTTTTAAAAGGGTCCCTAGATAGCATTCTTAAGGCTGGTTTCATATGGTAGCTACCCTCGCTGCGATCGTAACAGATAAACTCGAGCGATGCTTATAATTTCGCTTTCGTGACGGTTAGTGTGGACGGTAGACCTAACCGTAGAAATAAAGCTCCGTTTTCAAACTCCGCCGGCGTAGTGTGGGCCTGACACGATAGCAGACACAACGACAAGCTGTTTGTGAGCTCAAATATTTGTTTGGGTAATTGAGACAAACAGATAATAAACTGGCGCCTGGGAATCCATTAAAATGCCATTTTTTGACTTTCCTGTCATGTTTTGAAAGGAAATTTTTAATAAAGGGTGAACCATTTGACTTTTGAGGGAAAGCGTGGGTGATTTTGAAAAGATATAGATATCCTGCAATCATGTTTAGACCAAAATTCATGCAACAATGCCGAAAAAAGATTCACACACGTTCAGTGAGCCGAAACAAAGCATGGCAAACACGTCCCCCCCAGCCCCCCCCCCAAAAGACTCTTAGTGCATGTTATAAGCATTCGTGCCTGTAACAAATTACCCACTCCCCCCTCGCTCAAAAGCCAGATGGTCCACCCGCAAGTTATTGAGACAGCTGGGACAAAAAATTTTCATATCTATTATGAATTAGCATCAATTCTGTTTATTGCATGTTGTTTAAGTCTGCTCGTTTTAAGATAGAGAAACACTTCTAAATGTATTGAGAACAAGGAAAGATCAATGGTTCAATTTAACCACTCTCAACTAATGACTTGCGACGGTTAAACCAAGCAACAAACATGGCAGAACCATCGAAAGAGATTTCCGTTTCTGTTTCTCTTGGTATTCTCTCGGTTATTATCGTTGTGGCAAATTGTTCCGTTTGCGCTCTGATTTGCTTTAACAAGACTCTACGAACCTACACAAACTGGTTGGTATTGTCACTCGCTGTGTCAGACATCCTTACGGGAGGTGTTTTGCTGCCTACATTACTCATCAAGCCCACATCACTTGTGACAGACTACTTCATTGCCATAATACTACTCTCTGGCGTCGCTAACATTTGCGCAGCGACTTACGATCGCCATGTTGCCATAATCAAGCCGCTACTTTACCCGTATCTCGCACCGAAGCTTTTCAAAAGGGCCATCGTAGCTTCGTGGCTGATTCCAGCCATATACACCGTACTTCCGTTAGCCTGGGACAAGAATTCCACCAAAACAATCCACATTGTGTACCTTGTTTGCCTGGAAGTCTTTGGCGTTGTCTTGCCTTACATCTTTGTAACCTTCGCCTATGTTCGGATTTTCAGACAAGTGCGACGAAGCTTGACCGTGAGGAAAGACTTTGAATCCGCGAGAGAGCAGAGAAAGGAGCGTCGACGTATCTCATCAGACGCCCAGGTGGTGAAAGTCTTTTGCATAGTCTCCACGGCATTCCTACTCTCTTGGTTGCCGATCTTATACTCAACCACCGTCTATCATGTTTTGAATCGGCGTGACCTTTTTCCTGGTATTTTGGACCCTATTTCGCTTTTCACAGTAGCGACTAGTTCGCTTGTAAATCCACTAATATATGCTTTCCTGAAACCAGATTTCAAAGTGGTCATTCGGTCATTCATTCGAAATTTCTGTCGAATGAATTCTCAGACGAAAGTCGTGACGAAGAAACCAAGCATTCCTCCCTCGTCTCGTCAGGCAAAAACAGAGAAAATAACGAAGCAAAAACACCAGACAATAGGAAAACACAAGAACAATTCATCGTCAGAGTACGACACGAAGTTGTAGAAACACTCTGGGACTTCAACACTGGATTTCATGACTGTCTCACTTGTTTGTTGGTTCTCAAAGGCAACAAGAAAGACGCTCGTTATAGAAACGTTTAAATTTCCTGTTAAGTAAACCACGAATTCAAGTGATAAGGGCCGATTTGAACGGTAAGACTTTGACGCATGCGACAAGCTTACGACAGACCTACGACATGACTTAAGACCATTTACACGCGCACGACATTTTCTCAAAGTTAAATATGCAAAAGTTTGCACCGGGATTTACGGAGCGACAGTTCTAAGGGACCGTTCATTTTTTATGAGGGAGGGGGGGCTGGTGGGATTTGGGAAGCACCATTTAAAAATCGCATGACCCCCCCTCAGCTTACCAATTTTTTCACATGGCCCCCCCTTATAGCGGACATTTTTTGGAATGACCTCGCCCCCCCAAAAAAAATTGAACAAACAATATTTAGATTTCAACTTTTTTAATATTTCTCTTTTATCCCCCTACTTCACGTTATTGTGCTCACTATGAAGACACTGTTTACAATCTCTATTCGACAGAGAGCTGTTGTTTAAAAAACAAATCAAAAGAAAGAAAAGTCTATTTCGGATCTCCTAGTTATGGCTCGCCCTGAGCGTGTGGCATTTGGCGTCTAATTGGCATCTTCCTCATCTGAATTGATGAATGCAAGAGTGACGTCACTTGAGTCATCTTCTCCCCCAGAGTCAATGGCATCACTGTCGTACTCATCATTGTCACTTTCATCCGTTTCACTGCTGTCAGCACTTGCCCTGTTGTCATTTTGTGTCAATGTCCTGGCATTTCTCAGTGTTGGTTGGCCAGCTCTGAGAGGACTCTTCTGCTGCAAGCATGAATGTCTTACAATTGCCTTTACTTTCTCACTCTTGCTGCTTTTCAAATGCTGCTTCAGCCCGTGGTGGTTTGAGTACTTGTTTAGTTCTGGAACACGTAGCTTTCTAAGCTTGGTTAGATCTTCGCACAACTCAGTCCAAGGATAATCCTCCTCCCTACTTAACTTTGCCTTTTCTTCTGCTCTCTTTTTCCTTTTAAATTCCAGCACTTCAAGATGCTGAAGATAATCCACCACAAACTTCGATTTGACAATAAACTTATCTGCAAATAGAGCAACGCTCTCTGGGTCAGATAAAACCAGCCTGCCACTTCCATGCTCGTTCTTCTTTATATTGTTAATCCAATCGGGGAAAGAGCGCATTACTACATGAGCATCATGAAAGAGGCTCATTCCAAAATGCGCAATAATGGCGAAAGCGACGAGTCGTTTAAGAAAAGGTTTACAGCTGAACGATCCAGGCAGTTTGACATCTTACAAGCAAAAGAAGCAATTTTTCTTGGTGCGGATGGCTGTTCAGAAAGGGCGAGTGAGTTTTCCATGCAAGGGTACCAGTTGAAGCCCAGTGATGGAAGAAAACTGAACTTCTCCATCAAAGAGCACAGAGCAATGGTGGAAAAGTTGAATGTCATATTGAAAGATGTAAAGGAACATGATTCCACACTCTTTCAGTCCAATGGGCTTGCTTTAAAGCAGGGCGAAGAATTTGCCCACAGTTTTAATGTAAAACAGATCAAATGTACAGAAGCTAAGTTGACGAAGGTCACGCAGGACATGGAAGCACTAGAAAATAAGAAGAGCAATTATAACAGCATACTCAAAGGCATACTCAAACAGCACATCAACAAAAGGAGATGGAAAAAAGAAAACCGCAGAAAGTCAAATGAAAGAAAGAGTAAGCGGACTGGAAACAACGTCCAACGAGTTTATGGAATCTGTGTTGGAAACCCGCTAGGAAATGATCTTCCACAATGCCTTGTGTACCCTCCTAGAACGGCCGTCCCGGTAGAGTGTCTTAAAGTTGAGGATGTTGCCACGTCGATATTTAGAAGAGATGGGCCATACATCGCACAGCTCTTGGAAGGGAATTATTTCACCAATGCTGCAAGAAGCAGAATCACCACCAACCTTGAGCGGGAAGTCAGAGATTATGTTTACACCTTCATGTACCCTGAAGAGTACACTCTGACGGAAAGCAGTACTGCTTCTTGCAGCATTGGTGAAAGAGACTCCCATAGCAGCACAAGCGGCGACGAAGAACTCGACGACAGCGGAGATGAAGATGAGTGCCAGTGAAAGTTGCATTCGAAAATAACAGTGTTAAATACCTCTTTTCAGTAGCTACAAATGCTTTTAGTCGCTAATCGTTTTTTTAAAGCAGAAGGAAAGTTTGTAATAAATTTGTATCCTGCCTTCTATGTTTATTCTATAGCAATTTTTTTGATATTCAAACATTATGCCATTTTAAAGTTTTACTAAAATATTTCACGTGACCCCCCCTTTTTCCCTTATTTTTTTGGGATGGCCCCCCCCTCGAAAACCATTTTTTTTCGCATGGCCCCCCCCCCAAATCCCACCAGCCCCCCCTACCTTATAAAAAATGAACGGTCCCTAACAAACGGTAAACAAATATTTTAGCTGTCCTGCGCTTTGAAAAAACTTTCTAACGAGATGTTTTTCGCTTTAATCTGTTCAGTACTTTTCGTGAAACGACTTCATGTGAATAAGTCAACAACAACTTCGTCCGCCATTTTGACGCAAGAAAACTTCTCCTTCGTCCCCTACTCAGTAGAAATTTGTCACAAAATACATCATTTCCCATCGATTTCGGCTACGATTGTCGCAGCGTTTCAAAACATGTTTTAAAATCCTACGACAATTTTTTTGACGAACACAACAGTCGTAAGCGAGTTTTAGGTTTTATTTACACGAAATAATTCATGTCGTAGGCCTGTCGTAAACTTGTCGCACGCGACAAAGTCGTACCTGTAAATCGGCCCTAA
>NW_028301558.1:16935000-16945000 GCF_042242905.1 Orbicella faveolata | reverse complement strand
CCGTGGGCATTACGGGAGAATAATGCCCTACAATTCAGTGACAATTAACCAATCAGAGCGCGCGTTACATCGGCCACAAGCCAAAGCCATATAATAAAATCATAAAATCCAAGATGGCTGATCGAAGATGGCTGCAAAATTGTTAAATAGGAGCCCAATTCACACGTCATATTACGTCTTTGTTTCATGCAACCAGCACAAACCTCAAAAGAAACAGTCATGGACAAGCTGTGAATCCTGCAAGTTTTATTGTCCTCTACCTTTAAAGCCCCCTTCCCCCAAAATCCGGGTCTGAATAACAAAAGTATATTTACGTATACTTATAGTTCGCTTTTTTCATCGCAATTTGCGAAATCAGGAGAAGTAATATACAAACACGAGAGACAGTGCTTCATAGGGATATCCAAACACCGAGAAGAGAGTTGAAAATACGTCGCGCAGAGAAGTATTTTTGACGAAATTCGAGGTGTTGGATAGCCGATGAAACACTGTCTCGAGTGTTTGACATTTCTTCTCAATCGAAACAAAAACTAAGGAGTAAACGGAGAAGTACAATCGTCAAAATCTGTGCTAATTAAGACCAGGTATCCAAACCACAGTCACGGTTATGATTTCCTTTTCTTTTAACTTGATGAATTATTAATGAGTTTGAAAAGAAGCACGAATTGCTACTACAGATGCCAAAGGTGGTCTTTAAATGAGTATAAATATTAGAAGTCTGAAATGACGCCAGGATTTACAGAAGCGGGAGGTATGAGCCCACCTAAAATAGCCCGTACATAGACTACACCAAACGATTCAAGGGATAGCACCCCTTCCTCGGACACCTGTGGTATTCGTTAAGTGCTGCAGCTACAGCTCTAAAGAGAGCACTAAATGTAACCTACTCCGCTCGTACCGTCTTAGTAGTTGCATGGGGTCAAGTAGCAAAGATATCAACGGATAGCATACTATTCGCTGTTGGAGAAATGCGACCGCGCTGGAGTGAGTTGGAAGAGTAAGAGGCTAGGGAAAAGGAGGAAGAGGAAAAGAGAAGCGTGTAGAAACAATCGAGAAATCGAGAAATAAAGACAACATATCACGGCTGCTAACAGCCAACGGATTCTTACGAGAACTGGGCTGAACTGAGATGCAGAGCTTTTATTTATACTCGCTTAGTGAGGGACTGGTGCGAAGATTCTGCCAAAAGGCGCTGAGCTCGACGATCGACTGAAGAGGTAGCCCGACAAGGAGTGAGGATAAGGACCGGAGCTAGGGCTTTCCACTGGGGCTTCCACTTATAACCAGGCTGTTTTCACTGTAGAACCCACCAATGAGCCGTCTTCGTAGAACCCAAGTCCATATGCATAAAAGGGTAAAAGATGCTTGTATGCCTGATAGATCACGTTGCTATAAGCTACTGAAAGAACGGTTCTAATTACACAATTTCGTGCTCGTCTGTTATCACTCTTTCCATGTGATACCTCACCTCATCTCAGCTAAAAAAAAGGCAAATCCACGATGCTCAATACAGTTCTGCTTCAAGACCTTTATTCATTTATACTACCATTTTTATAACTTTTGTCGCTTCGTAAATTGAGGCAGAAGTCTTAACCTGCTATAATTCACTTTGTGCATATAGCGCATGTCAACTCTCGGCCAGCAACGTACGGGAGACATGGTAACGACCCACAGGCTCCTTCCACGAGGTACATTAGGGCACCATTTTGGTTGGAGTGGCTGCCGTGAATAAATTCGGCCTCCCCGTCAATGCAAATGAAACTGGTTGAATGCTTGTGGTTGTAATGATCTGCCATTAGATACCCATGGTACTCCTCGGTCCAACCGGAGGGACAGTCGTTCCTTGCGGGTATCATCAGCTGGGCGGCACGTGACTTGACGTAACACACAGCACATGGGACGTCGTGATCGTGAATTTTCTTCTCAAAAGGACTATATGTGCTGACTTCATATTCAGCGCCATAAACGTATGAGCTTGACTGAAACCCGTCCTTGTACTTGTCGTACTTTGGCTCATTTGGTAGGCAGATGTATTCTCCTCCTCCACCAGTATGGGTGTAATGGCTACCTCCAACAAAACCTGAACATGAATAAAACGCTTCAGTATCTTACAAACCCAGCTCAAAAAATAAATGAGCTTATTGACTGACTAGTACTTGGGTGGAGGGGTGGACATTCGGTTGTCCATCATTTCAGAAGGATCTGAAACCGTTATTTACCACCAGGACCTCGAGCCAAGCATTTCCCTCTCCAGCCCGACCTGACTCAGAAAAAGAGTATTTATGTCATTGGAGATGAAAATGCCTGTGGTTCGTAAATGTTGGGAATTGCGCGTTTTAGATAAATTGTTAACATATGCGGCGCCAATCGAAGGGCTTTTTCAGGACCGATTCAAATTATTCTACCCGGCCCTGCACAAGCCTACCACTAGCGGAAACATTTTCTACAGCTTTGGATCATTGGCGGTGTATGAAAGTATGATTATATAACGCTTCAGCTAAAAAACGGTTTAATATTTATGTTTCTGCTACCCCAAACAAAGGATTACAGTTCTGGAAATATTTTCAACCTTGAGCAAGTTCGCGCCCAAATCTTTCCACATACGTTCACGTTTTCTCTGGCATATCTCATAAACTGAAAGCGATTAGCGTACTTTTTCTAGAAGCTTTGTTATGTTTTGTGATATGTTATGTAATGTGTAATATAACGTGATAGCGCTAGGAAGCCCAGGATGTGTCATTTTCATCGCAAATAAGACTGTCTGGCGACACTAGATTCAAACTTAGCCCAAGAGAAGGATAGTTGGAATTAACGAACCCTGAACTCGTAAAAACCTAATCGATACTTTCTGCGTTCGTCGTTTTGTTATGATTATGATTACGATTATCATTATCATTTTCATTATCATTATCATTATCATTATCATTATCATGATTATTATTATTATTATTATTTTATCTTTTCTTCATTGAAAACGACAGACGCATTAGAGGTAGCGACTACCTGAGGGCAAAGTTAACATAAGCGGCACAAGCCCTTTCCTTCTTTAGATTTCATTCTTAGAGCGCAAACTCGATGTCTTGAGTAACCTGATGTAACGACAGTAATTATGTACGCAGTTTAGATGCGCAGAGACAATCTTACCTTCATAAACCATCTGAGTATCGTTGGGACATGTGGTTTTTCCCCAGTGAACATATTGGACACCAGACTCCCCGGCTCCGTCTTTTCCTGTATCCCCCTTGGGCCCACGAGGTCCCTCTGACCCAGGACTCCCGACAGGACCTGTGTCTCCTTTAGGACCGGGAGGGCCTGGAACTGGCTGGTTAGTACCAGGCTTTCCTGTCTCTCCTGAAATGTCACACAAAGTTGTTAGTCTGTTAATAAAGTTTCAAAATGGCGCGAGAAATCAAGTGTTTACAACAGAAGGTAATGAATCCACTACGACCACCGTCAAAGAGTGATTCGAATGTGATTCTACTTTTCTTGTCTAGCTTCTAAAAAATATTGGAATCCAAGACAGCGGATCTAATGTCATAATTACCATATCATCATACAGAGTAAGCTGAAGGCTCTTTACTTAAAATGCAAAAGGCAACTGAAGTGAGCAACCAGGCTTGGTCAAGTAAAGTTATTTCAATATCGACAACACACTTGTACCAAATTGTTTTCACTGCTAATGTTTGCTGGAGTTAAAAGTTAGACAAATTATAACAGTGAGGAGGGGGGAGGGGACCGCTGTATTCAGGTCCTCATTCTGTAACTCTTAGAGTATTAAAGCTATGGAAATTAAACTTGGAAGATTGATAACTATGACGTCATACGACGTAGAATGACACCACTTCCCAGTAGCTGCCATCTTGGAGTGGCCAATTTTTATGAAACGTTACTAAACCACCAGAATTCTAAAAACAACTGGAGAGTGACAGTTAAGGACGGTGCCTCCTTTTGTTAGTGCGCACACGTTCTGCGCATCACGCAAGGCAGGTTAAATCGCCACGCGCACTGGGGTTGACACTGACGCAATCAACTACGCTACCAAGTACACGACTAAAATGAAAGCAAATTTTCCCACTGTGACCAAATCAAGTTTAATAAACCTGTACTTAAACCAGGAACACCAGAATAGCAGCATATCGCTAGCCACTAACTGTTAACGTCTTCCAGCTGAAAAACTAGCTGTTATCTGCCGAAAAATATACTGAAATCCAACTGTAAACATGTACCTGCAGATAGCGTAGTGCGCGCGCAGAACAAGTTCAAGATGCGCAAATGTTTTACTTACTGGGAAGATGACAGAAAAATATGTAATGGGCACCGTAAAAGTTTTCAAAAAAGATTAATAACTTTAAAAAACGCGTGGCTACCCCTACATTTTATGTTATGAAACGGAAGTGGCAATTCTATTCAACAAGTGATTACTTTCTGGTTATGAGCAAAAGGTATTTAGACTGTATTTTAGCTGAACCAGAGGAAGGCTCTCAGAGACCCTAAAAGTTCTGTTGCAACAATTTTGTTATTAAAAACATACCAAAAATGGTTTTTGTGTTACCATTTACCATGCAGTTTTAAGATGTTTAAAATTGTGTTTGCTTTTCTGTCTGTAAAGGAGAATTCTAAGGAAATCTGTGAAGAAATATCCTTTCCTTTTTTTTCAGAAAAATGCTGATATCAGCATTTTTGTTGAGATTTAAGGCTAATTATCTCGAAAAAATGCATGGTTACCCCAGTTTTTCTTCGGGGATTCCCGTAGTCCTTGCAAAGATCTACTTTTTACCCATGGTCCTAACCTGGCGCAAAAACCTTTGTATTTAGTAGGCACCGTCCTTAACTCAACAATGTTAAAAACACCAAAAGTAAAAGTAAAACAAACAAACGAAAAAAAAAAAATCAACGCACGTCAAAATATGGTCTACATCGAGATCCATAACCTGGCAATGAAATGTCATGTCAAATTGTCCCCAGATAAAATCAAACGGGAAGTCGCCAAATTTGGATTCATTGCTTTGATGCTTTTATAGTTGCAAGGGTTCAAAGGGCCTCTAAAGTTCCTTTCCTAGTCTGAATGGGGTTAGAGCTGAATTCAAAAGTTACGTACAACAGGGCTCTGGAATTTGGCATGAATTAGAAAAGTTTTGTTCTGGAAAAGTTTATCATATCTTACCTTTACGTCCTGGTGTACCTGGCTTTCCCGGCATTCCTGGTGTACCGGGTACTCCAGAAATCCCAGGGGTACCCGGTTTTCCCGGAGGTCCTGGAGGTCCGATGGGACCTTCTCTGCCGTCACGACCGTCTCGACCTGAGAATATTTAGAAGGAGAAATTGAAAAGCTGTCTAGAAACGAAACTGTGCCAACAGTTGCAACGGTTTTCAAATTTCAGTTGCTAAATTTGCACAAACCTCTGAGGTAAGAAAGAAACCCCCAGTCACTCCCTCCTTTCGGAGACATATCAGAACAATTGTTTCCGTTGATCCTGTGGAGAAAAAAAATTCCCCAAAATGTCAAGTAGTTGACATATTTATTTATATCTATAATTTGGATAATTTGGAGATTTTCTTTCTCTCGCTAACAGTTACCTCCATACACTACTTAAATTATTATCATTGTTACTAAACAATACACACGTAACTTACAATGCAATGTTTTGTAGGGGGATCTTATCATTCTATTCGTCGTTAGTCAAATCTTTCTAGATCTTAGGAAGTGTTCTTCTTCCTCGTTAAGTAGACGGATGTTTAGATCTTCAATAAAGTTGTTCAATTCGTGACTTTGCTTGGATGCGTGGTTGCCCTTGTTGCCATTTTATTTAACAATGTACATTTCCTCTAAAAGTCTTCAATTTCCTTGTTGACGTCCTGCACTGGGTTTTTTCTTCGCTTTCTAGTTTCTAGTTTGTTTGTTTGTTTTTTGTTTTGATATTATAGAAATATTTACTGTAGTTGGGTTTTTTTCCTTGCTCAACCTATTTCATCTTTAAACTGAATGTGGCCTCTTTGCCTCTTATTTCATAGAGTCGCTTGACGTCTTCTTTGCCGGCAGCTTCGAATTTTTCTGAGATATCGTGGTCGAAAAAATTTGCATCCCAAATTTTGCAGTCAAGACCTTGTAGCTCTTTCTGAAGGGCCTCTTCCTCGTTCTTAATTTACATCTTTTCTATTTTGAATATCTTGTTATTTTTTAGCGTAATTACTTGGCTTCCGAAGGAAAGCCCGAGTCTTAAAACGCAAGCTGTTTTGTCTTGGTCGCCAAATGGGGTGTCAATGCGCTCGCCAGGCGCTGTTAGCGGAGGGCTTGGAAACTGGAAAGTGAGGAATCATGGAGAATGCCCTGTTTTGTGAGGAGGGAAAGAAGAACGACGTTGAGCATTTTCGAACGGGTCGTTCAACGAATTCTTTAAAATCCTAACTATGACGCCGAGACAAGCACTTCAGATGCTGAAAAAAATCAAGAATCTTCGTAAAACAGAACTTTGAAGATGAGGCAAACAATAAGCAATTAGCTGAATAGTAAATATCTTAACTTAAGTCTTGCACTTGTAGAGCACGATCTGATATTGCGATGCGAAGCCTGAGTAAATACTCTTGGCAACTCTAGTTCCATCTTAATTAGTTTCCATAGCAATTGGTTATCTAAAACTTCAGAGTATATTCTTAATATTCGTGGATAGTAAAATGAGATCAGTTCTTTATAATTATCGTCTTCCAACAGGGTGATATTAAATTTCTATAAAGCTGGACTTCTACTGAACTTACTTTTAACACCATTGAATACTTAAGAAGATTGAGTTGTGGTGAAGCGTAATTGAAGCACTAATTTCCGCTTGTTTCGCGTCCCTTGCAAGAAAGTGACCGCGAGATAAGAAAGTAGTCAATCCTCGTTTTAGGTTCAACGATTTTGATTCGTAAGTAAAGGATTTAGGGCCCGTCCACACTGCGCCAGAGAAATTTGAAATCGTCATTTTCACCCTGAAAACATATCAAATGTTTTCTGTCCACACTACGCCAGAGAAATTTGAAATCGTCATTTTCACCCTGAAAACATATCAAATGTTTTCTGTCCACACTACGCCAGAGAAATTTGAAATCGTCATTTTCACCCTGAAAACGCATCAAATGTTTTCCGTCCACACTACGCCAGAGAAATTTGAAAACGCAACAATCACCATGGTTATCGTGATCTCTTCGTTTTTCGAAATACTTCGTCTAAAATATGTTTACCGTCCACGCTAAAACACAAACCCAACGTTTTCAAGTCCCTCCATTTGAAGAACGTTTTCGAAAAGATCCGTTTTCGTGTCGGATTAAGGGTGTGGACGGTAGGCCCAACCGCAGAAATAAAGTTGCGTTTTCACATATCTCCGGAGTAGTGTGATTAATTGGATTGAAAGTGATGTTTTAGTCACTGGAGATGATGACTTTTGATGTGTCAGTTTTAGATATAATAAGTCAGTTGTTTGCATAGTATTTGTATGACTTCGTCATGTCCGTGGCAGTTATTTGGGCGTAGATGTTTGTAATAGAAAAGGCTACCCTCTGGGTCCACTTGAATGCTTTTTAAACGAAGAGGTGAACTGGAATTTAAGACAAGGCAAACTCCTTTTGAGTGTGTAGTTCAGTGCCTCAGTCTGTAGACCTCAATTTTTCACTGATTCACGTGATGAATAGGTTTCTTCCAAAGAAATGATTGTGGCTTTTTGAGTTTTTAAATATGAGAAAATTTCTCTTCTTTAGTTAACATTCATCCTTGCACATTTAGAGAAAGCCGTTTGAACTTACGCGCCTTGGAATAAGTAGGCGAGGTTTGATGTGAATTTTGCTAAATAACAGATGGTAAATAAGACTTGCCTTGTATTGATACACTGAGACGCATTGTCAAAAAAAAAAGGTTTGACTCAAAGGTAAACTTGTCACTGATACACGAGATCAATTTTTCTCAGTATAGTTCGTGATTTGTTAGCTTTAGTAGTTACATAATACTCCATGGTTTTGTTAGCTTTTAATAAGCACATTTTTTGTCTTTAAACTTGTATTTATCTGTTAAGTTACGTAACACCTTAGAAGCTTTACCACTTTTTTCGAATTTTGGTTTACTCAATTTTTATTTCTCTATTTATTGCCGCAAGCACGTTGAGTATTCACGTTAATATTCCATTGTCTGGTACCTGCAATCTAGGCTTGCAACATACTGGGAGTCGGTAAAGATTACGTAACCTGATTTTGGATGTTCTTTGTTTTCTGATGTCGACAAACAGTTGGAACCAGCCAAATATGTAAAATATCATACAAATCACATTTTCTCACGGGGCATTTTAGCCACACTTCACTCTTGAATGAAACAGAGAATCACAGAAGCATTTTACATCGCACGCTTCCATCCCGAAGTTAAAACAACCAAGATCGATATCGAGAATTTCACCTCACATTGTCAAGTTTCCTCTGGGAATTGGGCGTTACGTAATCTTGATGCAAGGCTGACCTACTTTTCTTTTTCAGAACTCGCACTCTGTTGATGATCCCAAAGATCGAAAACATTTAGTGTACATAGTTTTAACAGCTTTTTACCTACTTTATTTTGGGCAATTTCATGTTTCCGTCATTTGGCGGCAAATGAAGGTAACATGAGGAAAAAGAATAAATTGAAACACAAGGGCGTACGTTTTTTAAATCCGTTTCACATGTGATGCCGTATTCAGTCAATGTGAAGCTCATTACATAAGGAAACAACATGGACAGTGAAGTGTGTGATACCGATATAATCTCAATGCAGTCACTTGTTCAACATTCCAAAAACAAAAGAAAACGCTAGAATGCAAAACTAAATACCTTCGCTCCAAAAATCGCAGCCGTTTTTCCAAATCTGACAGGCTGACCGATCTCTTTTCTCTGGGGTGCAACACTTGCTCAGTGCCTTTCTGATCATCAAAAGAAACGTTGGGGTTTGGTCTCTCGCTTCGTTGCAAAGTTTCCAATTTTTCCTCCATGGCTCCAATACGCTGATTTAGCAGAAGATAGTTGCAAAGCAGAAAGAAAGAGCAAATCCCGAAAACAGCCACCACCAACAGGCCCGTACGAGCGGCAAAATGTGCCGGGGCAGATTTCATTTCACGCTGAACAGATTTTCTGTCCATGACATTCAAGCTTTCAAGTGTTTCAGTTTGCTCACTGTGATTGTCAAAAAGAAAAGCTTTTAATACTTAATCGATGAGTAGCTTATATTTGGAAACCTATTCTGATTGATGGCCGTGTGGACACAAGATGTTGACTTTTTGGACGCGAGAAATGGCCAGTATCAGTAAAGTAAACATTTACTCGCATTCTTTGTGTGCAGCTGCTCGCACAAATGAAAAATTTCTCACGAGTTAATTAAGCATTTACTCGCATTTTTTGCGTTGTGAATTGTTGCCCCGGTGCAGTAAGGAAAATGAATCCTTGGTGGACATTTCGCTTCACGTTACGTTATAGATTGTCATTAAAGCCAGAGTGTGTTGAAAACTGAGGCACTCGCTACTGTCTCTGATATTAGGTAATGTGCATTTACATTCGTATTTAGAAAACGCGCAGATCATTTTTTAAGAGGACTTATAGTGATTCCTCAGAACTAAAAGTTTTTTTTTTTAACTTTCCCTAAATTTTCTCTACGAAGCACTGTTTTGAAAAATACAATAAAAAGGATAGGTCACCATGCTCTCTGAAGAGATATGATGGGCCAAACTTACCCCATTTTTGCCTAGCCACGCGCGTTGTTTTTGTGGTAGCTGGTAGCAACGGATATTAAAGCAAAACATCTTTATAGGTAGAAATTCTCGGGCACCTGGAACAATGCAAAATGTATTTTATTGAAAAATCACACAATTCTAAACGACATTTATTCGACTCAAAACGTTCCCCGAATCGTTGTTTTCGAGGTGATAATACGTATTCTCGCGTAACGGCTTGTGCACTCTTTTAGCTATATCTTTTTTTTTCTTCCGAACAATTTCTTTATTGATTTTTTAACTTA
>NW_028301558.1:16502500-16545000 GCF_042242905.1 Orbicella faveolata | reverse complement strand
GCTTATGTTGCTGTTATGCAATGAGGGCTCATGATCGACATAACTATAAAGTGCTTGCTGATCGGCTAAAAGTCTTTCCCTTAAGCTTATGCTTATGCCAACCATGTCCCCACTGGACATAACAGCGACATAAACATAGGCAAAAGAAGAACGCAAGGTTTTTATTTTGTTATGCTTATGGATCTTATGCGTATGTTCGGCCATCACCTTCTTTTATGCCTACGCTCTTGCTCGCGTAGCAAGTGAGGACCGGGCATAAGTGCACCTGACTCCAAATATATTTTTAGCAACGCGTTATCCCGCCCGCAAGGTAAACAAGGTGCCGGTCTCCTGGCAAAATCTCAGACCGGATGGGTTTGATTATTTTTTGATTGTACGCGAAGGAGACCAGAGAGGAAAGGGCAGAAAATACGTGCAAGCTAGCTGAATGAATTCACCATTTGCTGCCTTTATTGATGAAATTTCACAGTTTTATTGATGCGTTTTATCAGTTGTCAACCAAGTATATGAAGTATATGAGCTTATATACGACCTCCTCTTGCAACTGTTGCAAGGTCTGAAAATAATGAAGATGAAAAAATTATGAAAAATTAAGCAAACGCAATGATAAAAGAAGTCGAACAACTTTTACGAACATGCAACATTATGTACGACATCGAATTAACTTGAGAGAACAGCAGATTCAACGTTGTCCGCTATATGTATAGGCGACTCGAGTATTTTTTAGACGGGGCAAATTCATCACGAGACATGCTATACTTAGGTCACGGATCAAGATCCCGCGTACGTCATACAACTGATAGCGTACAAATTTTTAAGCGCTGTATAAAATTTCTCATGCGTCGTGGTTCAGATCTTATAAATCACATTTTCTTCAGTTCTGGCCACGACTTTCGCTCATCAAGGTAAACCAAGGTGTTTACTGAGCAAAGTCTTATAGAGGATGGTTGATACAGCCAGCTTGCCCGTGCACGCAGGAGGGCAGAAGATACCTAGCGTAATGAATTCACAATTTTCTACTCAGTTATATTGATCAAATTTCATGATTCTTTTTTGATAGATGAGGTATATCGTGGGATAATTCTAATCGGGAAGCAGATATGACGTCTTCTAACTGTTGTAGGGCCTTTTTATATGGCTAACAAAATAACAGAACAACCGGCTAACAGCCTCATCGCAGTCTATATTCACAGACGCATCCCAAGTGTTTTGTAAAAGTAGCCGGGGTAATTCATTGCGCGCGATACAAAAATCGCAAACAACATTTAGCATTTAAGGTTGTATGAAGTTGCATTTGTTATAGATAATGTTATAAATCCTACGAACCAAATTTTTGTTTCTGGCAAGGCGTTATTCTGCCCGCACTTGAAGGTAAACCAAGGTGTGCACTTGGCAAAATCTCACAACGGATGAAGGCTTACTTCCGGCTTATACACCAGTACGCGTAATAGACTAGAGAGCAGAATATGCATGCAAGCGACCTAATTCACAATTTGAGTTTTTTAACTAGTCTTTTTTAACGGTTTTATTTATTGACGTGGTATATCTTAAGCTATTAATCCAGGAAAGCTAAAGAAAGCGTGATGAAAATTTGACGGCATCTTCTGTGACACGCTTCTCGACAGTCAGCTACAGTACGTCTCAACTTGAAGAACACTTTACGTGACAAGTCGTACGTGACAAGGACCCGGCAGAAGGATCATCTGAAGTGCCCCTAGCTCCTAACCCCTAAATGTTTTCTTAGCCGTCATAAAAGTCATTTTTCGTCTGATCACATTGGCATGGTGAAAAAAATTATTGTCGTACGGTATTTCTTCGATTTTCTATGAATTTTCAATCTTCGAATAATATAAGGATGGGTCGAGTTTGGTCTGTGACGTCAGCCGGGAAAGCCAGACCTACATGAAATTTGCGGTTTCAATTGTAACGTCAAAAGTCATGGACAGACAATTAACATATCAGAATTTCTGCTAAGGATAAATGAACAGCTGCTGATACTTTAAGCATCTCAGAGTAAATCTTATTTTAAAAAGTTTGAAAAATAGGTCCGCAATGCCTACTCGTGGGCTTATGTTTATTGTTATTCCATTATTTTAAATGTCAGTATTTGGGAGTGAAAGTGCTACAAGTGACTGGAAAGATAAACGTATACAATAATTAATGAATGAGGTAATAGAAAATTTTGTTTTTAATTTGCTGATATTAACATAGACCAGTCATTACAAGTTCTAAGATGGAAAATTTATGGACAGTAGAAGACTTTGTTTAAGTCAAATTAAATTGTGAATATAGCGTCAAGATGGTTTCCTGGAAGTCAGCAGCAATTTATTTTCCAAATTCAATCAAATGACATCCAATATTGTTTCAAAACTGAATCAAGGTCTCGCCAACATAAAATAGATTAAAGCATTACTAACTACGTTAGGCCCAAGCCCTGCTGGGATACAATGTCAATGCCCAGAATTGACAGGTAAAAAAAAGAAAGGTGGTCTAAACACGAGTGATGATAGGTCTAGAGTAAGAAAGAGACCTCAGACACAAGGCAATCCCTTCAAGTTATTTTAAAACAGGATACCCAGTCCTTCCGCGAATAATTTTACCACGCACGTTACATGTATGGTTTCATGGACTTTAATCCCATTTACAGCACCCTGGTGCTTTGATGAGGCTCGGATAAAAGTTTTCCTCGCGTCAAGAGAGGATTAAGGGTAAAAGATTTAATCCACCATCAGTCCCGGGTTCAGAAATAACTAATCCTTTGACGCGTAGCTAGCTCACGTGGACAGCGTAAGCGGCTTTGCACGTATGGAAATAGCTTGTTGTCACGTGTGACCAAATCAAGCAATGTTTGAGCGATTTAATTCAGCACTAGACAAGTTTGGATTGCTCTGTGTCCCATAAAGTTTGACAGTTTTATTTGCTTACTACTTACTACTTGGGGGCTAAGCGCTGGTATAAGGTCTCGGTGGGGTTAGCAAGGGTCACCAATGCTCTCCCCGTAAATGCTGAGAAATACCTTTCCGTCTAATATAGGCTCTGCCAGCGAAGTCATATGTCGCACATCCTCGTCTTCGTAGCCCCTGGTAATGCTAGCAGTAGCTAGCAGCTGAGCGACAGTGGCAAAAGGCGAGTGTTCGGCGCCTTCAAATAACCGGAATCTGTGACTAAGGGAAGGAAAACCCCGACAGAAAAACCCTGGCCCTCCAGGTTGGGGGTTGGGCGTGAGGCCAATCACCTCACCCCATAAAAATATTGTGATTACGGAAACTGGAATCTCAATGTATACAGGCTACAATGGGTGTAGTACAACGACATGCCGGACCCCAGACGATGCCTTTATTAGCTGGGTCGACGGAAGTATGACGACTATGGGTGAAAGCCGAAAGGGGGCCCATTCTCCGAACAGCTCGTTGACAAACCCCAAAACTAAAGTAAAGGTGGGATGTTGGAATGTGAGAACTATGTTCTCGGTAGGAAAAACAGCCCAGATCACAGCTGAGATGACTCGTTATGGCATTGGTATATTAGGGATAAGTGAATGCAGGTGGTCGGGATTTGGACGTTTGAAAGCACGAACAGGCGAAACCATCATATACTCAGGCAGGGACGACGATGTACATCAGAGTGGGGTCGCAATAATCATGTCAAAGAAAGTCGCCCAATGCTTAGACAGCTGGAGACCGATAAGTGACCGCATCGTAGAAGCTCGCTTTTTCTCACGCTTCATCAAGACAACAGTCATCCAGGTCTATGCCCCAACCAACGAGGCAGATGATGAGGTGAAGGACGACTTCTATGAACAGTTACAAAAGACCGTGGATGAAGTGCCGAGGAACGACATGCTCTTGGTCATAGGCGACTGGAATGCAAACGTGGGTGAGCAACAACTTGAAGAGGAAGGCATTGTAGGAAAGTTGGGTATGACAGGGGAGAGGAGCGACAACGGAGAGCGTTTTGTGTCTTTCTGTGCACTGAACAATCTAGCTATTGCTTCGACTATGTTCCCACACAAAGAAATACACAGATACACGTGGACTTCACCAAATGGCCAATATCACAACCAGATCGATCACGTGGCCGTTAGATCCAATTATAAAAGATCAGTACAGGATGTAAGGGCGTATAGGGGTGCAGACTGTGCAAGTGACCACAACCTTGTGATTGCTAAGACACTGCTTAAGCTAAACAGAACAGGCAGGAGAGCAGTACAAGTCAGAAGATACGAGACCGGTAAGCTGAATGTTCCCGAAATTAGGAAGCAATTTCGGTTGGAACTAAAGAACAGGTTCACCTGTTTACTGCTAGAAGATGATTGTGACGTAAATACTGGACAGGAAGAGGAGGGCGAAGTAGCACGTGAGAACGAAGTAGAGAAAAAGTGGAAAAAGATCAAAGACACTTACTGTGAGACGGCCAAGGATGTGCTAGGCTACAGAACAAGGAAGAACAAGAGCTGGATCAGCCCAGAAAGCTGGAAGGGAATTGAAGAAAGGAAACAGCTAAAGCAAAAGTTAGCTGGCACAAGGTCGGAACGTCTTAGGGCAAGGCTGCAGCAGGAATACAGGAATAAAGATCTAGAAGTGAAGAAAAGTTTGAGAAAGGATAAGAGAGAGTGGGCTAACAATATAGCACAAGAGGCAGAGGATGCTGCTAAGTGTGGGCAGATGAAAGATATGTACGATGCTACAAGAAGGCTGTGCTGCGAGCCACCAAAGAAAATTGACATGGTAAGGAACAAGGAAGGCAATTTGTTGACAAAAGAAGAGGAGGTGCAACAAAGATGGAAAGAGCACTTTGCTGAAATACTGAATAGGCCCAACCCAGAACGTGAGGCCGAAGTGATTAGCGACATGGAAGTTATAGAAGAGATACCATCAGGCCCCATAACTAAAGCCGAGATCAGGAGCGCCATCACTAGCATGAAAGCAGGCAAAGCATCTGGCATAGACTGCGTGACAGTTGAACTGCTCAAGGCTGACATTACAACGACAGTCGACGTACTTCACGACCTTTTCCGTGAGATATGGGTCAGTGAGATTGTCCCCGCAGATTGGAGGAAGGGTCTCATTGTCAAGATTGCCAAAAAGGGGGATCTCACCAAGTGTGGAAACTGGCGGGGGATTACTCTGATGTCTATTGCTGCAAAAGTGATGTGCAAGGTATTGATTAGAAGAATATCAGGTGGTGTTGATGCAAAGCTACGGAAGGAGCAAGCTGGTTTCAGGAAAGGAAGGAGTACGATAGAGCAGATACAGTAAACACCCGCATATAAGAACACATGGATTAAGAACATCAGGCTGAAATTTGGCAAATAAAGCACCACTTTTATAAGAACAATATCAGCCTGGAAAAAAAAATAATGTTCTTATAAAATGGGAAGGGTGTCAGATTTGCAGATGTACAGTGGACCTCTACTTTAGGCATTTCAAGGGTGGGGCAGCATATGGATCTGCCACAGAACTATACATACACCCTTCTTGTTACTGTTTTGTTACATTACTGATTACAGTAGACCTATTTGAACATTAGGTTTTTAATTATTGTTCCATCAATTTATGTAATTGTCCAAAAACATAATTAAAATTTCTAGCAACATTTTTTATGCTGTACAGCACTGAATTAAAAAAAATTTAAGAACATTTAAGAACATCCTGAGGCTGATTTTTCACTAAGCATCCGATAAATAAGAACACAATCAGTCTGACCTCTGAAATTGTGTGTTCTTATATGCGGGTGTTTACTGTATTCGTTCTCAGGAACATCGTAGAGCAAGCAGTGGAATGGAACTCCAGCTTATATGTATGCTTTGTCGACTACGAAAAGGCTTTTGACAGCGTTCACAGGAAAACCTTGTGGAAGATCATGGAGAGTTATGGGATACCGTCGAAGCTTGTCAGAATGGTCAACGTAATGTATGATGATAGCCAATGTGCGGTTGTTGACGGTACAGGTCAAACGGACTGGTTTGACGTGAAGTCCGGCGTAAAGCAGGGGTGTAACATGTCAGGGTTTCTGTTCTTACTCGTAATCGACTGGATCATGAGAAGAACAGTAACGGGTGCTAACACTGGCATTAGATGGAAATTGTGGTCCAAGTTAGACGACTTGGACTTTGCTGATGACATTGCTCTTACATCCAGTACGAAATGTCAAATCCAACAGAAAGTGAAAAATCTCAGCACTAACAGCAAGAAAACTGGTTTGAAGATCAACTCTGAAAAGACAAAACTCCTTAGACTGAACACGACCAGCAATGAGAATGTTCAGGTTGACGAACACGATATTGAAGATGTAGAGAGTTTTGTGTACTTGGGTGCACACATCAGCAAGTCAGGTAGCACAGAAGAAGACATCAAAGCAAGGCTAGGGAAAGCAAGGGCTGCATATAGTAAGTTAGATAAGATCTGGAAGAACAGTCAATTTACCTACAAGACTAAGACCAAAATCTTCAAAGCTAATGTCATCTCGGTGTTGCTGTATGGTTGTGAATGCTGGCGAATGACCAAAACAGATGAGAAAAAACTGGATGCGTTCTTACACAAGAGCCCTCGTCGGATATTAAAGATCTACTGGCCAATGCGGATAACAAACGAGGAGATTAGAGCAAGAGCAGGAATGGAGACAATAAGCAAGCAAGTGGCAAGGAGGAGATGGACGTGGCTGGGTCACGTCCTCAGAACGGATCACCACTCACATCCACGAATTGCTCTCACATGGGTACCTGAAGGCAAACGGAAACGGGGTCGACCGCGCGAGACTTGGAGAAGGACTGTAGAAAGGGAGCTGGAAAAGGAAGGTTTAAGAACATGGGCAGCAGCAGCATCGGCTGCGGAGGACAGAACAGCCTGGAGGCAGAGAGCTTACGGCCCAATTCTCCACTTGGAGAACGGATAAATGATGACTTCCTTAAATCACAAAATAATTTATCTGTTGAAAATACCTCCAACTTTTTATTTTTTGTTTAAAAGCCATTACACACAACTGATTATTCCGTCATAAGGATTAATAGCTACCGGCTGCAAGCTACTTTGAACAGTGGATACAGTATACACCTGACTGCAATAACGTTGCGATAGAAAAATGAATTATGCATACATTCTTGGATTTAAAAATTATTCTCGAAGCAGACATGCTTTAAGGTATAACCATAAGTACTGGACTTTTCTTTCTCATGGTATGAGTTACAACGCGAAGAAACCTATCAATTGTTCCCTTTTATTATGTTACTTCATTATTTTATTTTACCATATGCTTATCTTTAGTTTACACTGTCAATTAATTTTATGTATTTCCGGTAGTACGAAAATATGCTATCTAAAAACACGTTCCAATGTAAAATTCTCATTGTACCTGAAGAAGACTGGTTTGGCCAGCCGAAATATAGTACACCTTCAAAAGAATCATCCTACGTTGTGTCGGTTTCTTCTTTCATATTTTTCATTTTAAATGTGAAGCGGATTAGATCACTATTGATCCAACGTATGCCAGCAGGATCATCGTTCCGATTGCTTGCTTTAACATTTTATAATTTTTCGCATGTAACTTTAAGAACAGCGGCACGTTTTCATCATGGCCAGATTCAAGATATGTTATGTAAATCAGTATCGGAATAAAAATTGCAATAAGTACTAGCAGTTCTACTCCTGACATTGAATGTTTTTTCTTCATTGATATTGAATTCAATTCTCGTAGAGTAGTTTCACAGGTCTCAGGTAAACATCTGCTTTCTTCATGAATTTTTCTTTTAGCAAGAGGGTCTGAATGGGGTGGTGGCTTTTTACAGCTAACGGTTATTATTTTGGCTTTTTGCGGTTACCTTTTGACTTCAAATCTTAAAAATTTTTGCCATTGTTGTAAAAAAAGTTAGAAATTAATTGTCATTGTTTAAAAAAGTTAAAAAAGTTAAGGTATTAGGACTATTCCGGAATGAAAAAAGGTATTGTTATAAGAATTGTTGCTTAATATCAAGTCTCCCAGCTTTTCCTTGCACCACCAAGCCAAACGATAAGACACAAAGAAGTCTTGACAAGAGATCTTAAGATTTACGCTTTCGTGGCTAACATTTTATTTTTTACGGTTCACATTTTTTACTGCTAAAACATCTTACGCCTAATTTAACGGCTAAATTTTTTGGCTCGTTTTCCAGCTAACGGTTAACCCCATTGGAACTCTTTGACAACGTTATTGCAATTAGGTGTAAACACACTTTACTAAATTTTGTTGTATGGACTTCAGTAAAAGGATCCAAGTTCCGTCAGCATCCACAGGTTATTCATTCATTCTGCAAATAGGAAGCGCGCAAAATGTTAAGTTAGCGACGTTTATCTCATGAAACCTGCCCATAAGGATCAAAGACGACTTCTTTAAAAGAGTTGGGCTGGAAATATCCGGGGAGGGGGGGGGGGGGGGTGCAATGTACTGGGCAGTCAGTCCTAATAGAGTATGAGTGTTTTCTATCTATGCCGTGCATGAAAAAGAAAAAGAATGCTGAAGAGATTAAAATATATGGGTTATTGACCAATCATGAGGACATTTCTGGATATGTACATGTCCTAACCTTTTCCAGTAGACTAATTGAATTTCGGATTGAATCTCTGTCGTAAAGGGGGGAGGGGGTTGAAGGAAAGGGGAAGCGCTGGATTGGGGAGGGCCACGCCCTCTACTTCGGAATTTAAAGGATCCGCTGCTGTTATCGCAAGACATGAATTTACCTTTTCTTTCCGGGAAACGATAAACTTGATTGGCCCAGGGTCCTCCTTTGCCATCGCTTTTACATTCTTGTGATTCACCGTATATTTTGTATGTTATTTGAGCGGTGGAACTTGTAACACACATACCACCATCTTGAATACCAAACATCTTGTATCGTTGTAGCATTGCAAATACAGCGCACTTTTGGATTGCTTGTTGTCTTGTTTTGTAATCATTGCTTAGTAGGGATGGACTTAAAAAATTGTGATGATTTTTTCCATCCACGCTCTCAATAGCTCGTTCGCTTGAGTCTTTGAAGCATCCAACAGACTCGTACTCCATATATGGTAGTAGAACTGTGAGGGAGAAAAAAAAATCAGCCAAATCTTTTATGGCTTGCTTGATCTTATACAACTGAAAATTTTTGAATGACTAAGGGACCTCTTAGGAAATAAAGATGACAAAAGCTGGTTAGAATGAATACAGAATACAGACAGATTTGATAATGTGCACCAGTTTATTTTCAGTGAGTCTGCATGAAGCATTTGATACGTATACCACAAAGGGAGGTAAGAACATATTGGAATTTCGGAGAACAAATGTTGCAGCTCAAGAAGCAAAATTCTTGGTCTACCATCTCCAATCAGCTTATTAAAATTCATTTTATTTTTCAATCTGTTGTTTTGACCACACGTGGTTAAACGTAAGTCCTCACCTCTGAACTGACATGGATTAAATAGTGGTGAACTTTTTTTTTTCTCAATACATGGATTTCCATTTATATTGTCCGTATAGAACGTTATTCCCTCATGTGGGTAGTTTGCTTCATCAATTTTTTTAAAAAATTTTATCTTATAGAATATTTTTCTTTCTTGATTTAATTCAATTTTCAGGTAGCCTAGGCTTGATACGTTCAAATAGTTATTCAGGCTTATTCCGAACGTAGTTAATGGAGGGAATGGTTATTAAACCCGACAAACTGAATTTCTTTGTTTTAGGTTTTTGTTCGCTTTTTTCGCCTTGACCGTGCACAAAACACAATAGTTACTCACTCCGTACTGAGGAAATGACCAATAGAAACGTTTTGGTTACGTAATTCATGCATAGTGTATGAGCGCAAAGCAAAAGATTGTGCACGGTCGCGGACGTTCCAACATAAATCTTGGCATCTTTGTTTGCTCCTTTGATGTTTGCCGGGCTTCATAACCATTTCCCTCTAAAAACTATATGTTCTGAAATACAACCATCTATCATACCATCAACGCTGTTATAATCATAATTATAGACATTGTTGTTAGCCCCCATTGCTGAGCACTCAGTCTCGCCGTGGCCAAACTTGGCAAAACTCTTTACAGTATCGGCGCCACTGAAGCACTGCCCGTTGGACGTAACAACATACACTTTATGTTCCCTCTTCTTGGCTGCGAGAGCACACTTCCTTACGGCATCTTGTCTTGCAATGTAGTTACCATCTAGCATAGGGTCCCGTCCTTCTAGGCTAGGGATGGCACGAGCTTGTGAGTCCTGGAAACATCCAAGCTTTCGATAGTCATAATATGTAAACGGCGAAAGAACGTCTGTGAATGACAAAACGTGAGAAGAATTAATGTTGTAAAAAGAAATATCACTGGGATGTTTTTTGTTTCTTTATTTTAGTCGTGTTATAATTACGTGTTACATACTTTATAATTAACCTTACTCAAACCAAGAGAGGACATTTCAAGGGCCGTTAGACAAAGTGTCATGTGTTAACCAACGGTCATTTCCATGATGATGACAATAAGTCGATGACTTTCGGTATGATTTAATTATTATTTAAGGTGGCTCTGTAGGGTAATCATTCATGGCGTTGCGCGCGCAAGTGTTATGTTTTGAATGCTGTTTTTGCATTCGCTTTCACACCTAGTCCTCTCAAACTTATTACACGTAATAAGCAATGATTAAATAGTGTTTTGCTATCATCTCTGTTAAAATTTTGGGATTTAGTCTTAAATAAGAAATGCCCAAACAAAAGTGCTTTTTACTGTTTTTATGGCTTTATTTGTGATTTTCATGAATTTCCTTCGATGAAATCTTCCAAAATTTTTACATCACATCGCTTCCAGCGGGATACGAATTTTAAACACGAAAAAAGTAGGGGTTGTAAAAGCAGTTTTTTCGATATTTTCAAATTTATGTCCTTTACCGCTGCCAAAAATCTGGTCTTATAGATTTCCGTGAAAAACGAGCTCCGACTAAAGTAAAATATTTTCTACCAATCTGCCAAATTTTACGGAATTTCACCGAAGGAAACGCGAGAAAATTCACTGTCAGTTTTGCTTTTTGTGCTCGTGTTGACGTAATAAAATATCGAAAAACACTGACGTTTCCTTTGAGCGAGGGAGGGAGCCACCTAACAAACCTCTAAGAAATAAAGATGATGGATTATAAAAAAATCAGCAGGTCAGCTGTCAGTTCCAAGAAAATAAATACATAACAGAGAAGAAGTACGTAACAGAGAATCAGCTCGTTAGCTGTCAGTTTACAATTATCCTTGTGACTGTACCTTCCATGGTTCCTGTCAGATTGTAAACCTGATTAGCCCCGGCTCCTCCTTTTCCGTCATTCTTACAATCCTGTGATTTACCGTGCTTGCCATACACCTTGTGTGCATTGGGGCTACCAACACACATGCCGCCATCTTGAATTGCAAACATTTTATATCCGCGTGCCAAGGCTGCCACAGCGCACTTTTGAATAGCATGATTTCTCAGTAGATAGCTATATTTGAGAAGAACGTCGCTTCTTTCCATGGATGGAATAGCACTTACATCTTTGTTTTTGTAACAGCCAAGTGATTCGTACTTAACAGAGGACAGAAAATCTGAAGACAAGGGTATTGATGTAGTATTAGAATAGATTAGCTCGCATGTATAAATTCATAGCATAACGAAAAAAGTAGTGCATTATTAAAGCCGAAAGGTTTTTTCAATTCAAGCAAAACTTTCGGCTTGATTTTTTCCCAGAAATTACCAGTGGTGAATGGAACAGCATTTTCAACAATTTCCGAAAAAAGAACTTCATATCGTTGTAAATATCTTAACGGGAATCTCTGTTCCATTTGGTTTCCACCCTAGAATTTCTGGAATGTTTGGTTGAATGGTTTGTATTTAAAAAATTTAACAGTTTTCTGAAGTTTCGGGAACTTCCTAAGCAATTTTTGAAATTATTTTTCAACCGTTTCCAAAGCTGCGGATGTTTTTTGCTGAGTAGGAAGCGCCCGAGTAGGAAGCGCCCGTCACTTTCTTACATCTAAACAGTCATGTTTTGTATTAAGAACTAAAGTTTAAGCGCGCACAATGATTTGTCATTTTTCAAACTGTTCAAGCTAATTCTTAATTTGAATCGCGGTATCCAAATTAACAAATAATTTGGACAGTTCCGTGTGCAGTGCATTAAACAATTGACTATGAACAGACTCAACGAAACCTAAAAGAGGAACTCCTGGGCCGGGTTGTTCAAAGCCTGATGAAGTTTACCCAGGATAAGCGAAAATTTTGCGGTGAGGTTTTCTGTTTATGTTGTTTGGCCTTCTGAATTTGAATAATCTCAAACTACAAACAACGTACGCAGTGAGTAAACTTTTCTTCAGCCATTTTAAAGCGAAGAAATGAAAAAAAAAAAAATTCAAAGGAATCGTATGCGAATTTTTTTCTTTATGAGCCGTGAAAAGGAGTACAAAAGTTACAAGTACGAAGACAGCCGAGGGCTTCACGAAAACGTTTCCTAAATGACCGCTTCTGACTGTTTCTGCGTCAGTAAGTCGTTTGAGGGGCAGGTTTTGGATCTAAACACACACATTATTTCACTTGGGAAATGGCCGAGGAGTTCGCTCGCTGTTCGGCGGGCATTATTCGTTGTTTTTTCCCTCGTTTTTTGTCCAATTGCCGGCTTGCAACGTTCAAAATGCATAGAGAAGTTACAAATCGTTGGTACCGCGTCTTTCTTGAGTACAAGTCGACGAGGCTTATCAGAGGGTCCCAACAAACTCCCTACCGCAAGATTTTGTTCAAAGCTGTCTTCGGTTAAGTGTTCTGCGCAAACGCGCGAATGTTTCGAGGGCGTAATGTATTCTCTTTTCATTTTTATAAGCCATCGATGCTCTTTTCAGTTTTGGGTCCTGGGGGAACTTGAGCTAACTTTGGATTTTGAATGCCTGTGTGGTTTTCCTTTGAAGTTCACTGTAAACTTGAAAACAAAACAGTTTCAAATTTCTCGTGTTTCTTGAGCTCACTAACAGTGACGTCACAAGTTTTATTTCCGACAATTATCCCGACTGCTCCACGATTATGAAGGATAAAAATCGGTGATTTTAACATTCCAATATCTCTGCAGTGCTTCGTCCAATTTGTTTGAAACTTCAGAATATGTTTATTTTATACTTAATTAATACATTGGACTCAAGTGAAAGAAATGTCTAAATTTTGGTTCATTTGACCTTTCAGTTAACCTGGATTGAGCCCGCGATCTAATCAGAACACCAGTACTTAGGCAGCAGTCAACTTCAAAAAGTAGGTGAGATCTAAACTTGCGCTCACAGAATGGTCACGTGATAGTACCAGCGGATACCTTGTTTTGACAGGAATGGAAAGCGCCTCAAGCATAAATGCGCTGTTACGTGATTTTCCCGTCAAGTGTAGTCGTGTTTTGTATTGACATATAATTTGTATTCCGGATAAATTAGGTCCTTCAGCCACCGCAGGTATATTGCCTCCATGCAAAACTCTTTATCAATTCAATTATAATGTCAACCTAATACAATACAAGCGCGCATGATAAATTTTTAAATTTTCAAACTTTTCAAGTTAGTTCTTAATTTGCTCTGTGGGCAATCTCATTAACAGGTTGTGTGATAGATCCCAGACAAATTTGAAAATACTTGAATTCAAAGAATTTTTATGTAGCCAGTCCTATGACTAATCCACCTTGTATCCATGTTAAAGTGTGCACTTCAGTGGCCCAAGGTCCTCCTTTTCCATCACTTTTGCAATCTCGGGAGACGCCATATTTGTTAAAGTCTTTCAGCGTTGGACTACCACACACATACCACCATTTTGAATACCCACAATTGGATATCCACGACCTTTTCCAACCAGAATGCATTTCTTGACAGCATGTTTTCTTGTGGTATAGTTGCCGTCAAGAAGGTGGTCTTTTCCTTCAAGGATTTCCATGGCTGGCACAGGGAGGTCTTTGTAACATCCCCGAGGAATGCCATGCTCTGCTATTAGAGCTGTAATGCAACATATAGTGGAACAATGAACGATGGGTGCGTCACGCATGTGCAGCGACTAGAAAAATTTAAAATATATTTTTTTTCTAGTCACAAATTTGGGGCTCTTTCGGTGAGCAAAAGACAGTGCCTACCCAGTATATGTAGATTTAATTTGACTTTCTAAATTAGAACGAGGCCTAATTGTCATGGGCTCATATGGAACCAGAGGCTGAAATAGTTCCTGGATTTAAACAAATAGCAACTTTAACCACACAACGCTAAAATGTCATTGTCTTTTATAAGCTCTAGCTCATTGCTCTTTCAATGGTTCGGTTAATTCAGCAAAGAAATCTACGTCTGACATACCTTTCGTTTTAAGCACTTCAAGAGGTAAGTCCGTGTAGTTTGTTTCTTTACTTGATAAGACAAGAACTAACGAATCGTTGCGCACATATATTCAAAGTTGGTCCATAACATACCTTCAATCCCACTTGTAAGGTAAACATGACTCGCCCCTGATGAACCTTTTCCATCGCTTTTACAATCCTGTGAGATTCCAAACTTGTTGAAAGTTGGGTTAACAGATCTACTGACAAGACATGAGCCGCCATCATGAATAGCGAAAACATCATATCGTTTCTTCATGGCCACCAATGCGCATTTCTCAGTTGCATCTGTTCTTAGCTTGTAGTCAGCGTCAAGAACATCCGGGTCTTTTCCTTCCAGAACAGTCATCCCCATGTTGTATTTGTAACATCCAAGTGATTTGTACTCAATCGCAGAATAGAGATCTACAAGGCATGCATTAACCATGTAATTGAGATGAATTGGTTAACAAATACCTCATGGTTCAGCTACTATGTTATACGGCTACCTGCAAATTATGGTCTGCTCTTGCCTAAGTCCGTCTAAACGTGTTTTCCTGCCCATAATATTCTACTCATGCGTAAATGAAAGCACGCTCTTGTGTGAAACATCGCAGATCGCTGCCCTGAGCTGTGAAAACAATTATTGAACACAGTTACCGGATAGTATCGTGATTTGTCTCACAGATTAAGTATTTGCCTCAACCTTCGACTTCGGCAAATAATTGATCTACTCGCCACTGACAAATCAGCCTGTACAGGTCTATAACGTGTTGGTAATAAGTGACGAGCCAAAAGGATTCCTGGCGAGGGGCAAAAAAATTAGTAGCTATAGTTACGAAAGATGAGAGAACTCCTTAACCTGGGTACGATAAAAATTTGAAAATTACTCGGGAAATCTTTTCATTGTGGTTCATTTTGTCTTTTCGAGAAACAAATTGGGAATTTTAACCAAATAACTAATTCTTAAAAAAAAATTTTCTAAGGGGCTCAGAATCACATTAAAACTGATTATGAAATAAGGTGATTCTGACTACTTCATTACAATATCTTAAAATTAACTTGCTAAGTTTTCTGTGCTTTGTCAATAAGACGAAAAATTATCATATAACGTTCTCCACGCAGCAGTTGATATCAAGGGATTACAGATTTAATTGAACATCTTTAAATTTTCCTGTTGAATCATCGGGCAGATACTTTAGTAGGGAGTGTTAGCAAAACACAACGGCGACGGTAACGAGAACGTCACCGAACAAAAGGTTTAATGAGCAGAACAGTGGTTCTGCACGTGCGTTTTGAATATTTGTACATTTCTTTGCCGTCCTCTGCAAAGCAACAACGTGAACTGACGATGTCGTACGTATTTTGGAGAACGTGTACCCCAATGGCTAATTTGTCGTGTGTTCCTTTGGGATTGAAGGCTGTCAATGTATATTTAGCCTGAGCAGGGCTTTAGACCAATAGGCGAACTGAACAGATCTACACAGTTGTGACATTCGAAGGTAAAATTTATATACTCTTTTGAAAAGGCGTCGTCCTCGGCGTCGCCGTCGTCATTGCTAAAACCAAACACGGGAAGATGACAAGTATCTAGAAAAATATTTATTTACTTGCTTAGTTTCTTGTGCTGTGTTAATTAGACGAAAAATTATCATAGAACATTCACAACGGCGTTTCGACAAAAAAAGAATTTCAGGGAGTTTTACATTCTTTGTCTTTTACAACATTGGGCTGATACTATGCCAAACACGAGAAGATGATAAGTGTTGTAAGCCACCCTCAGAAATAAAATCACTTATCTACAAAACTATTTACGTCATTCACTTATAAATAGAAAGGTTATTTAGCTCGCTGTTATTCACGACAGCTCCGCGGCCTCTTAATATCGCACTGTCTTGAAAGAAAATTGTCGCTGTACTATGTGGCCTCCTCCCCTTCATTGTTTAATAGGTTTCATTTATTTTTATAAATAACAAATAAACAAAGTGATCATACCCTTGATTCCTCCAATAACATAAACATGGTTTGTTTTCTTCCCTCCTCTTCCATCGCTTTTGCACTGACTTGACGTGCCATATTTCTGAAAGGCCTTGTGCGCGGTGGAACTACTTAAGCACATGCCGCCATCTTGAAGAGCAAACACTTTGTTCCCGCGTTGCTTAGCTACAAATGCACACTTTTCTATTGCATCTATTCTCCGTTTGCAGTTCGCTCTATCCAGACGCGGGTCCTGTCCCTCAAGGTTAGGGATCGCCCGTGACCACGATATGTCTTCGAAACATCCAATTGATGTGATGTTAACGGAATCAGAAAAGTCTGAAATAATAACGACGTATTAGCAACGTTTAGGGGCGTAGCGTACATTTCTCATGAAGAACGCATCGAAGACAAAATTAATCGGGCGCCGAAGGGCGTGAGCCGCTCGGTGGTTTTGGAGCATGGCCCACTCCTTGTATACGGGTGTGGCGCCTGCAGTACAAGTAGCAGGTAAAACCGAGCTGAGCTGTCCCACTCAAACGACACGATAATAGATGTTTTCTTTGCAGCTAGCAAAATATTAAGGCAATGCTTAAGTTGCTTTGGCCTCTTCTAATACTTAACTGGGTAAATCTGAGTTTGATTTGACAAGGAATAGCACATTTTGTTCTCAATGGCACAACTATTATGCTGCCTGGTGACAGCGTTGAAAGAGCGAATTACCGAGTGCGGGCGACCCATTCTTGGCGCCAAATTAAGAGCTTTCATTCGAGCCACAAAATGTTTCATATTTTCCTCATTTTTAACTTGGAAATTTGTAGTGGTGGGACGATTTCACTCCATCACTCCTTCACTCCTTCACTTCCTGTTAGACATTTGCAATCCTGGGGGAACTCCCATATGAGAAGGTCAGGGATGCTCGTGCGCGTCGGAAAATTTGATACCACTTAAAGCGGAATAGGTTCGATTACTTGCCACTGTTCAAGAAAGGATCTCCCGCGCACTTGTAGACCCCACTCGCGTACTCGAGAGATCAGCGGAAAACAAATAACGTTTCTTTTATTATCATTTCTTCGACTGCTCCCTAAAGGATACTTTGACAGCTAAGGATGGTGACGTTTCGTCATCAACACTCTAATTGAGACCAGAATTCCTGATTTGTACCCGAGACGATGAGCATCCCCAGTCTTTTCATACTGGAGTCCTTTCGGGTTTCGAACATCGCGCTGTCCAAGGCCGTTTTACAGTCGATTACACCGTGTCTAGTTAGTCGTTCTTTGAATTTCTGACGCAAGTACTCAATATCTTACCACAGAAATGATCTACATTGAATAGATTTTCGCACGAACATTTTTATATATAGAAGCTATTAAGTTATAAATAGCTCATTTCCCGAAGGTGTCCGCTTATATAAGTTTAACCGTACTCGATTGCCGAAAACTGAGGGGATATTGAAAATCACAAAATTGATGAGCTGTATGAATGTTCGAATTATGATTCAATCCGTGATTAAAAGTTTTGGACGATCAACAGACAAGAGAATTGAGGAGAATTCGAACTACGCGTTTCGCTATATTTCAAAGATAAATACATTGACACATTAATAAAGCTTTTGCTTACTTACTTACATGGCGAAATGATTTGAACAAAATAGTTGATAAATAGAAAACAAAAGGCATTACACAAGACTGGGAGTTCCGAGGGGTCACTAATATCGCCTTGGAAAGGGAAGAAGAAAAAAGAAAAGAAAAGTTATTACAACATGGGGGATTGGTATTTGGTAACCCATCCAAGCATGAAGGAACCCCGCCGAACAGGGTCTAACTTTGTTGAGCGGACGAGTCGACGCGGTGCTGTCTTTGTGGTATTATGACCCTACGTTGCGTAACTTTTTTTTGTTTCTAAGATCTCTCAAAAGGTGACAAAGATAGAAAAAAATCACTGATAGCAAAAATCGCCTGGGAAAATAAAGAACGAAAAAAATAGAAATGAAAATGACAATCCGATTATACTTGCTTTGCTGATCGGACAAGAAGCGTACCTTCTTTATAATTGTCTCGAACGGGAATCACCAATAACTTCATGAATGTTTCAAACGTTGCCACATCTCCTCGTGTATTCTCTCACCGTTGCGTTTTGCCAGTGTGCTTTAACTTTAACTTAACCTACGGATTAAAACCTTAAGTCGGTGCATGGCATCAAAATTGTCACTGCATGTTGTCTGATAGACAATCCATTTTCCAAGTTCAGTGGCTCATAGCCACTTTGATTCTACAGAAAAAAAATAGTTGCTGTTTGCCAGAATAATACGATTTAGATCTAAAACGGTTCATAAGTGTTGAAAACTGATAATCTCCACTCCGAGCTGTAAGTACCTTGAAGAAAACTTTATAGGGATAACCGGATACCACGTTAAGTCGACAAAACGTTCAATTGAAGTGAACTGAGTTAAAGGAGTCAAAAGAATCTAAAACAATAAGAACGTATTAGCCACTGGCACGTCGTTTAGAGCTGCAGGAGCTTGGATATTGTAATCGCATATCTCTGTTTGTTTCTCATACTACATTTTGGCAACTGTTTACACTCTGAAAGTGAAGAAGGATCATCGCAGTAAATTTTCCAATTTAAGCAATTGGAAAGAAGAAGCCTGAAAAAATCAGGGCTTCAACGGTTTACACTCCGTACTATAGAAATGACGTCATGAAATGACGTCATGATGCTGAACTCTGTTCTATCCGGGCTTTTTTTTTTGTCTTGAGGAGCTGGAGGTGGGTATTCAAGGCCATAGCCTGTAACTCTTAAAGCATGAAAGCTTTGATAAAACAAGAGACCACTTTATTTTCTCTTGGATAAGGTCATGTGATAGGATTATGCAAATGATGACCACTTCCTGGGAAAGGCTGAGTGAAGTTCACTGAACAGTGAACCTTCGATACATTACTGTCTTATTACACATCAACAAACAAAACAGTCAAGATACTCAGTGACGATTAAAATACATACCTGCACTGCCAAGATGCAAACTTGCACAGAGAACTAAAACAAAGATTTTCATCATTCTGAGGGAAAAGAGAATATGTTCCTATAAGTCGTGAGAGAGAACATCAGCAGCATTTTCAAGATACTAGCAATAAGACAATTTATAACGAAAATAAATGAAGTAGTTTTTTTAATTCTTAAAATTAAAACCTTTAACTTTTTAATAGAATTACATAACGCACAACACAAATGTAGTGTATAGGTTTTTGTACATATTTAGTAGTTTCTTGTTTTACTTTTAACCTTAACTTGTATAAATAAAGCTTTTATCATCATCATCATCATCATCATCATCATTATTATTACTGTAGTCCAAATTATAATAAATTACGCAGTGGAAACGAGTTGTTTATATTACTAAAATTACCAGTTTTGCTAGATACCAACAAAACGGTAATCACATACTGTGAAATATTCTCAATCTATCGAATACTTCGATGAAAGACATATTTATTACGAAGGCAGAAATTATACTTTACATGTAAAAAAACGGCAGTAAACACCAGTTGAGCTTCTAGTATTTATGACAAGAAGTTTTATTTTTGTAAAAATGTACAAACAACATAGAGTATAATAACACTCGTTCGAATATATAGCGATCTCCGTTCATCTCAGCGAAGTGAACTTCGACAGTTACAACGCTCATTCGATAAGTGATCAGTTGAAACTCCGGCTCTATATATTCTCTCCTCGGAGTAAAACCAGTGGGAGCAACTTAGTCTTTCCAACTCCTTTCAAATTCAACTCAGCATTTTCGTCTGCAAGATTTAAGATCTGTTTCGTAATTTTCATAGGAAAAGCACACGTTTTCATGAACCACAACTCGACCAGATTATACTGCACAAGACACTTTTAGCTACTTTTCGATCCTTATCTTAAAATTAAACTAAAAAGCGAGCTTTGAAACGATCGTTCTTCCCTTGAAAGCCATTAGTAGCCGAAAGTTGAGCTTACGTCCAGTTTGTGATTGACAGCTGTTGTCTCATCAGCCAATCAACTTACTTGAACAATTCTAACAAGGATTGTGACTGGCTTATTTTAGCGTGCGTTATGAGAAGACAGATCTACGCTAACGGCACTTTTCCTCGATTGAAAATAAATTTTGGTTTGGAGATATTAGTTGAATGTGCGGGGAAATGAATGGATTCTTTATCATAAAGCAAAATAAAGAAGCCTCGACTGTGCTCTGTTCTATAGTAAAGAACTTAGGAAACGTTTGACCACTCAAAAAGTAGGGAGAAACACCGAGAGTACGTCTCGTGTTTGCCCCGCGCCCCTACAATTCAGTTGTGCTCTAGTACGGAGGCGAGAACGTCTACACTTCCATGATTTCTTCTCTGATTTTCAAGCCGAGGACGACCGAAACAACATATTTACTTTTATTGTTTTTGAATGTGATCAGGAAGCTTACGATCTGCAAAACTTCCACGGCTAGCCTGCAGGAGTCAGGGCCGTAGCCAGAAAACAAATTATAAGTGAGGAAATGTCCATCGTTAAGTTCTCTTCCTTGGTATTTTGAAATGAGCTACTTTCCCCCTTCAGAAAAAACAGCAACGGACAAAAAAGAAAAAATGACTGAGGCACGCACCTCAGTCTGTTTGTCTCATGATACTGACTACAGCCCTGAGAGGTGTAAAATATGAATTTTGATATAATAAATCTTCATTGATGACTAAATACCATGCAGTCCAACATTGTCATCTGTAACAATCTTTGTTTTTGAGTATTAGTCCATTTGACACCTGCCGTACCCGCGACATCCGAGAACATGGCGATTTTTTAATATGCTAACAGTAACTTGGGAAATTCCTCAACTAGGAAACTTAACTAGAATACTCTCAAGAAGTTGAAGGAAGAATTTACCTTCAAAATTTGTGAAACTTTACATTGTCGGGCATTCAGTCTGATTTAAGACCGTTCTCGGCTGCCTTCCAGAGATGTAGCCTCTTCGAACAAAAAATTAAAAAAAATATATATATATTTCGACGGACCAATGTCGGCCATTTCGGCTTCAAGGAAAGAATCGCGAGGAGAATTCGAATTTAAGAAGGGGGTTAGGTATGTTCTTAATATTTTGGTCAATCTAAATGCATGAACATTCCTGAGAGAAGTAAACAGTATTCCATCTAGCTACTGATTACCAATCTTTGAAGTACATGAAGATGGTGAGCCGGCAATTTTGAAACTATTGATAAACTTTCGCCTTTACAATATTAATGTACACAGCATTCGATAGAGCATTTCTTTTCATTCGCACTATAGTGACGTTATATCAATTTATACCTCTCTAAACCTTAAGAATTCGTTTTCGGAAAATCCAGTTGAAATGAAAATTTGACGCTTGTCTTATATAAACAACAAACATGCTTTCTTTAGACAGTCGAGACCTTAAGCAATGACAACGGCGACCCCGAGGACAACGCATAGTAAAATATGAATTTGCAATTGGGCATGTAGATCTGCTCAGTGCGCCTATTCGTCTCAGAACTTACTCAAGCCGAATGCTTACCGCTGGCGGTCCAAATGAAAATGTGAAGAAACGAGTTTATATATTACTCTCGGATTTCACAATTGTCTAGATCTGTTCAGTGCGCCTTCTGGTCTCAGAACTTCCTCAAGCTAAATGAGTAACGCTAGCATTTAAATCCAAATGAAAATACACAAAAAAAAAAAAAAAAAAAAAAAAAATAGCAGCTGTACGTTGTTCGTGTTCTCCAAAATACGCAGAACTTAGTCATTTTACGTTGTTGTTTTGCAGAGGACAGCAAAGAAATGTACAAAGATTTATAACGGACGTGCAAAGCCATTGTTCTGCTCATTAAACTTTTTGTTTGGCGACGTTCTCGTTGCCGTTGCAGTCGTGGTTTGCTTAAGCTCTGTAGTGAAACATGCAAACAACCCAAGTCACATATATATACAAGATTCAGGATTTAATTTAAAACTTTTTAAAATACCTTTGCTGTTATTAAGGGAATTGTCTCGCACAGTTGTCGTTCTGTTCCAATACCTGAAAAACAGAATTCGAGGAAAGGCACTAATTTCAAATGATATATCTATATATGTGTGTAACTTCGATAGCCGAGTTTCATTACCTTTGTTCAGTTTGCCAGAGTCTTTATCCAGAAGTCTGACGATATGTACCAGGCAAAACTGCAGCAAAATTTGACGAGAACGCAGTCTACTGAGGCTATTTAATAGGCGTTAAATGATACTTCTTCCGGATTCTTGTCACCCCGGCTTTTCCCCTGAGTTGAAACGTGACTGAATCATTAAACGTGTCAGGTAAGGAGCCATCCTTTTTTTCTACCACATGTACACTTTGTTACACCTTCCTGAAAATTAGACTAGCTTACACTGTACCTCCTCAATGAACGAAATCATTAAATTTGATCAATAAACGAAGCAGATTGTAAATATTCATTTAGCTAGCATGCACGTATCAGTTTTGCCCTTTACCGGTTCTTCTCACGTAAGTCTCCCACGTGCGCCATCAATAGCACAAGCAAGCCATTCAGTCCTTTGAGTCTTTGCCAGGTGCTCACCTTGGTTTACCTTGGTGGGCGGAATAATGCGTTGGCAAAAACGTCTCGTGGTTGGCAGTATTTCAAACGCGACCTAGCAAATGTAGCTTCGTACAACCCTAAATAGTAAAATTTGCGTGCGTTTTTGCGATGACTCGAGCACCTTGACCTAGCAAAGTAGCGATTGCGCCAATTGCGCATCTACGTTGTACTTTATTTCGGCGGGCGGAGCAACGCGTCACCAAAACTGAAGTAAATGGGTTTGCAGGATTTGAAACATTAAGTACCATACATATGACGAATGTAGCTCAATACAAAGCTAAATGGCAAAACTTTTAAGTGAGTTTTGTGTGAAGGGAACACCTTGACCTACCAAAAGTAGCATCGTGTGGGACGAATTTGCCCCTTCTCGAAAACACTCGGACTGTCTGTGCTTATAGACTAATTCAGTAAAGAACTGTTCTATCAAGTTCACTCGTCAAGTCTTTTCTATCAAGTTTATTCGTCTGTGCTTACTAATTTTTTCGCATTTTATTAAAAGCCCTTACCACAGTTACAAGACGTCATATACACTTCCTGAATTACCCGGCAAGACAGAAGTAAATAGGGTTTGCAGGATAACAAATGTATAACAAATGTAGCTTGAATTTTTCACTAGCGACGCAAGCACAAGCGCAAGCACAAGCGCAAGCACAAGCGCAAGCACAAGCGCAAGCACAAGCGCAAGCTCAAGCGCAAGCACAAACGCAAGCAACAGAGATCACCCAGGTGAAAACCAAATTCGATGCAAACACAAGCACAAGCAAAATTGCCAGACCCTTCCGCCATTTTGGAAAACTGTTTAGGCGCGAGATAATCTGGATCCAGTGTTTTCATTGGCCAAACATAACTACGTGTGGTAAATATCCTTGTGCTCAATTGTGTTATGCCTGAGCGGTATTTCGTTTTCCCTTTTTGCAGCACAAACGCAAGGATAAGCGCAAGTTCAGGAAAAATGAAAAAGTTTCATCCTTGCGCTTGTACTTGCGCATGTGCTTACGCTTGCGTCGTTTTCACGGCGAAATAAGAATTATTGTGTTTACGCTTGTGCTTGCGTCGCTAGTTAAAACCAGGCTTTATGCGCTAGTGGGGACGGCTGTCACATAAGCATAAGCATAAGCCTTCTGCTTCTGCTTCTGCTTGTGCTTTCGCTGTTATGTCCAGTGAGGACATGGTCGGCATAAGCATAAAGTGCTCGCTGATTGGCTAAAAGCCTTTCGCTTATACTTATGCTTTATACCAACCATATCCTCACTGGACATAACAGCAACATAAGCATAAACATAAGAAGAACGCAAGGTTTTGATATCCTTATGCTTATGCTTATGTTCGGCCTTCACCACTAGCGGGTAAGCTTCTTTCTTGCTTAAGCTTACGCTCTTGCTTGCGTCGCAAGTGAGGACCAGGCTTAAGTTGATTCATTAGGATTGCATTGCGCATCTCTACTGCGCACGATTTTCGCGTCATTAGCGCGCGCACACGAGCGCGTGCGCGTACAAAAGGTGAAAGATTTCCCTCAAACTAAGCTCGGTAGCGAAATAAATGCTCTTTTTCTCTTAAACGAGCACGGTGGCCCCCAATTTTTATTTCATAATTTCAATGAGAACAATATCCTCAATAACTGAGAAGAAAATTAGCAGAAATCTATGGGTAATTTTTTGGCAAATGAAATTAAATAAATACAACAGAGGGAGACATAACGGGCAAAACAGTGCATGTCCAAATTATGTTTCCTTTAAAGGATGAAAAAATGTACGGTATTTGTAAACATTTTTTCTGGGACGTAGATGAATAAACAATAAAAGAAATTCAAACTCTGTGTGACCTAACACGCTGCGTTGAAAAATAATCGAGTTTATTTGTTGCGCACGGAGATTACCAAAAGTCACCTAAATAACCGTATTTGTCAGCATTGTGGCGTGAAAACAAGCACGGTGACTCCCCTCTTTTTACCACGTTTTTAATATATCCTTGTCCTGTAACAACAGCATACCAAGTTTCATCGGAAATCCACCGCGGGTTCTTTTACTACGGAATCACCTTTAGTACACCTGACTCCAAACATACTTTTGGCAACCGCGTTATTCCGTCCACAAGGTGGAAGGTGCCGGTGCGCCTGGCAAAATGTCAGAGCTGATGGGTTTACTACAGCTTTTGATTGTGCGCGTGGGAGACCAAAGAGTTAAGGGCAGAAAATACGTGCAGGCTTGTTGAATGAATTCATAATTTTTCATCTTTAGTGATCAAATTTAACAGTTTTATTCATAGATGAGGTATATCAGTTTTGAGCCAATCTTAATTCAGGAAGTATATAGGGACCTCTTGCAACTCTTGCAAGGTCTGAATATAAAAGATAAAGAAGTTGTTAAAAATGAAGCAAACGCAGATAAAAGAGAGACGATAGAGAAGATATAGGTGCTATTATCAATTTAACACCAGGTTTCAGAGGAGTATATGGATTTACTATTTTGGTAAATTATATTCCCTACTTGCTGCATCAGCACGTCTAGTGCAATACTAATCATCCACTCGACATTTCAACAACAACAACAACAACAACAACAACAACAACAACAAAACCGAGGAAAACTACATAAACACAATATGCATATATCACTACACCTGAGTATCAAACGAACGATATCAGAAATATTACAGAAAATTCGTTTAAGATTGATTATTATACCAATTAAAGCCAAGAAATGCATTTACAAGCCGGAAAACGTCCAAAATCTTAAAGACTTGGGGTGTTCAAGTTTAATAATTATTCACGCTAAAGCGTAATTTGAATATTATTTTTGCTGGCGGCTTTGCAGTCCCTTTTTTCGGCCGCGGCTTAACCAGTCTTTTACCAATGACCTTAAAAGAAATTCAGCCAAGCATTTCACCAAACCCAATAAACTGAACAAACAAAACGAGGAAGTCTCCATACTTTCTAAACGCAATATGCATAACAACATACGATCATCAAAAGCTGTCAAACATAGCGAATCCTGTCCGCTTTCAAAGCATAAGCTTAAAATGGTTTTCCTTCCTCCAACCGTAAACAGAAGAAAAAATTATAGCAGTCTACGAAGCGGCTGTCACTACTCGCCTAGCAGTATTTACAAACACCGTTTTATTACTTTTAGACGTAAGGTTATCGATATACGACGAAAAATGACAGAAACCTAAGCTTATTTGTTTACAATATGCAAATTTCTATGCAACAACGACTCTGGTTTGCTTGTTTGAAATTTATCAAATTTCTCACAGCATGGTTCCAAATCAGATAATCAGTGAGGCTTTAAAACTCCTATCGAAGATATCAGCTTAATTTATAAGCTTATCTCGCCGAAGCAACTGAATAATTTTTATGGAAAACGCGAAAGTGTCTGCGTACAAAGTCGCTGAACACAATTCGGCAGTTCACTTCAGTGTGTATCCTATAGGCAGAAACTTCCAGCAAAAGTTGCGAAGACTGAACCGATCTTTTCGATAGATCAAAGTATCAACCACTTTTTTCCTCTGTGTTTACCGTGTGACTTTTCTTGCACGGCTGCACATCTCGACGCGCGAAGTTCTGCAGTCTTCTGAGCCAATTTGTCGGGTATTTCACCTCCTGTCTAAAGCCCTCGTTCGCTCTGCTTCACGGTATTGTTCGGTATTATTTCATCTCCTTTCTCTAGCCGGCTGACTCGCGATAATTCACGGCATTGTTCAGTACTGTTTCGCCTCACTTCCTTAGCCCCTGCCCGCTCTCTTTCGCGATGTTCATGAGTTCTTCGCTACTTCTTTGACTCCTTTGCCTGTTCATTCTTGCTCTCTGGCGTTTTCTTTTACTTTCTGCTTCAGTTAAACTCTATCTTGAAAACGTTAGATGAACCTCCGCTATCATTTGTTGACATAACAAATAGAAATGACTTTCTTTTTTAAATCCCGCCAAGAAAAGATGGCATTCTTGAGCTTCCCCGTTCGCGTTACTTTGAGACACCCGTCCCCCTCCCCCAGAGTCTGTACGGACGGACGTTCGTTTGTACGGTGACGTCATAACCAAATTTCTCGGCTTGATGGTTTACCAATTTTGCTTACCCATAGTGCTTCGCTGGCGCGCTTCGCGTACTGAAGCTCCGGTATTAAATTTGATTAATAAAAGTAGAAAAGTGTGAATTTATTCCGCTAGCTGCACGTATCTTATGTCCTCCTACGCACGCGTGCACGGGAAAGCTGGCTGCATCAACCATCCTCTCTAAGAATCTGCTCAGCAAACACCTTGGTTTACCTTGATGAGTGGAATAAGTCGTGAACAAAACTGAAGAAAACGTCATTTGCAAAATTTGAAACACGATGCATGGCAAATGTTATACAACGCTAAACGGTAAAGAATATTGTTTGATGCTTAGCCTTGTACGTATATCGAGTTATGGATGCACGCAGGAAGTTTGCAGAGCACGAAAGAAGCGTAAGAGTTGCTCGAGACGTTAGCTTCGAATTAATTATAATGAAAATATAAGCAAACAAAGTCAAAAATACTCGATGAAAATGTAGACAAACAAAGTCAAAATACTAAACATCTCAGCTTGGCAAAAGTCAAAGGCTCGAAGTAGAGTTTGGATTGTTCAGAACAATCTTCACCTTGCTGAAACTTTAACAAAAGGAAATTCCACTAAACTCGACGGAAATTTTGCAGCTAAATTGAAACTGCACACGACATGTTATATGCGCACGGCCGTGCGTATATAGAGATTTCGTTCATGATGGCTCAATAGGAATAAGGTAGGACTAGCGTCCGCGCTATAGTAATAAAATTTGTTCGCTAAGTATTTTCGTATGACGTACGCGGGATCTTGAACCGTGACCTAAGTATAGCATGACTCGTGATAAATTTGCTCCGTCTAAAAAATACTCGAGCCGTCTATACATATATAGAGGATATTACACGGTGGCGAGAAGATATGAATTTTATGTTCTCGTGGCAAGAACATAAAATTCATATCTTCGAGCCAACGTGTAATGTTCTTTTTATTTTATGGAGAAACCAATTCAACAAAAGCAAAAGGCGGGAATCGTGACGTCATTGAACGATACGACACTCACAAAGGTGACAAACGGAAAATACGCCACTCGGGTCCAGGATGAAGTGGCGTATGGAATCTACGAGTGGTTTAGTTCCCAGTAAAACACTCTTCTCCATATAATAAAGCGGACTACGTTGAATCTGCTGTTCTCTCAAACTCGATGTCGTACATAATGTTGCATGTTCGTCGAAATTGTTCGACCTCATTTATTTGCGTTTGCTTAATTTTTAACAACTTTTTCATCAATTATTTTCAGGCCTTGCAAGAGTTGCAAGAGGCCCTTAAAACTGATATAACTCATCAATGAATAAAACTGTTAAATTTGATCAATAAAGGCAGCAAATTGTGAATTCATTTAGCTAGCCTGCACGTATTTTCTGCCCTTTCCTCTCTGGTCTCCTACGAGCACAATCAAAAGCTGAAGCAAACCCATCCGCTCTGAGATTTTGCCAGGCCCACCGGCACCTTGTTTCATGTTTACCTTGCGGACGGAATAACGCTGTGCCAAAAATAAGTTTGGAGTCAGTTGAACTTATCCGCTAGTGGTGACGGCCGAACGTAAGCACGGCATATCAAAACCTTGCGTTTATGCCTATGTTTATGCTTATGTCGCTATTTTGTCCGGTGGGAATATGGCTAGCATAACCATAAACATAAGCGAAAGACTTTTAGCCAATCAGCGAGCACTAACTTTATGCTTATGCCGACCATGTCCTCACTGCATACAGCGACATAAGCAGAGGCAGAAAGCCTAGTTCACACTTTTGGGACAAGCATAGCTTATGCTTATGCTTATGCTGCTTGGCTTATGCTGTCCCCACTAGCGCATAAGCTTTTTATGTATGTGCTTATGCTTGAGCTTGCGTGAGGGCCGGGTTCGGTTAAAGCCGAGAAACAGCGCCTTCGTATATCGCCATCCTTACCGTACGTGAAAACATCGTTAACCTTTTATGTAATTAGCCTTGCGTATCCGGCTACTTATGGTGACCTCGTTTCATTCGTCAGTTGGCTGTTCAATAATTGTTATCGGTAACCATTCTTTGACCCCTTGCCACTGTGGCAAGGGATTTTAATAAAATAAGCAAATGTCAAATAGAACAAGCAACCACAGATAAATGAGGTCAAAGAACTGATATGTCATACTGAAAAAGACTTAGTAGAACACAGACAACGAAACTAAGCTTGTTGACGAACAAACTTGATAGACCAGCAAATTAAACAGTCCATATGCACAGACAAAAATGGCATACATATTTTACCATTTGGCGTTCAAGCTACATTTGTCATACATTTTTCATACTGCAAAGCGCATTTACTTCTGTTTTGCTGGATAAAGCGTTATTCCGCCCGCTAAGGAAAACTACAAATCTCAGAGTTTGACTTGCAGCCAGCTTGTCCGTGCGCGTAGGAGAGCAGAAGATACGTGCAGGCTAGCTGAATGAACTCACAATTAACTACTTTTACTGATTTAATCTAACAGCTTTTTTCATTGATAAGGCATATTAAGAATTGATCTTAATTCAGGAAGTGTATATGACCTCTTGTAACTGTGGTACGTGCTTTTAATAAAATGAGAAAAAACAAGCAAGTACAGAGGAATAAACTTGATAGAACAGCTTGTTAAACTGAAGGTTCGAATGTTCTCGAGAGGGGGTAGATTCGTCAGGCACGATGCTACTTTGGTAGGTCAAGGTGCTCCTGTCACGCAAAACTCACTTAAACATTTTGCCATTTAGCGTTGTATTAAGCTACATTTGTCATACGTGTAGAACGTAATGACTGTTTCAAATCCTGCAAACCCCATTTTCTTCGGTTTTGGTGGCGCGTTATTGCGCCGGGGATAGGGTTAGCGCAGTAGTGAGAGCGCTCGCCTCCCACCAATGTGTCCCGGGTTCGATTCCCGGACCCAGCGTCATATGTGGGTTGAGTTTATTGTTGGTTCTCTACTCTGCTCCGAGAGGTTTTTCTCCGGGTACTCCGGTTTTTCCCTCTTCTCAAAAACCAGTTGCAACATTTCCAAACTCCAATTCGATCAGGATTATTGTCAAGCACTCCCCGTGTTTGACATTAAATTTGCATTTACATTTACATTTTTTTACATTGCGCCCGCTGAGGTAAAACAACATTGTAGATGCACACTTAGCACAATCGTTGCTTTGGTAGGTCAAGGAACTCGAGTCATCGCAAAATCGCACTCAGATTTTACCATTTAGGGTTGTGGGAAGTCGTCTCTGCCAACCCGTCATTCCGCCCACCAAGACTCAAAGTGGACTGAAGCTTGCTTCAGCTATTGATGGTGCACGTGGGAGACTTACGTGAGCAGAACCGGTTAAGAGCAAAACTGATACGTGTATGCTAGCTAAATGAATATTTACAACCTTCCTCTTTAACGATCAAATTTAATGATTTTGTTCATTGATAAGGTACATTGTGAGCAATCTCAGTTTCAGGAAGGTGTAAGGAATTGTTCATGTGGTTGAAAATAAGGATGGCTCTTTACGTGACCCGGCTCACGGTAAAGTCACGTTTCAACTCGGGGGAAGCCGAGGTAACAAGAATCCGGCAGAAGTATCATTTAACGTCTATAAATAGCCTCCGTAGACCGCCTTCTCGTCAAATTTTGCTGCGGTTTCGCCTGGTACATATCGTCAGACTTCTGGATAAAGACTCTGGCGAACTGAACAAAGGTGATGATATTCGGCTGCTCATGTTACACACACATATAGATATCATTTGAAATTAATATCTTTCCTCGAATTCTGTTTTTCAGGTATTGGAACAGAACGAGAACTGTGCGAGACGATTCCCTTAATAACAACAAAGGTATGTAAATTAAATCCTGAATCTTTACCAGAGAGCTTAAGCACGTCGCCAAACAAAAGGTTTAATGAGCAGAACAATAGCTATGCACGTGTGTTATAAGTCTTTGTACATTTCTTAGCCGTCCTCTGCAAAACAACACCGTAAAATGACTAACTGTGTATTTTGGACAATGCGAACGACGGCGGCTAATTTTTCGTATTTCATTTGGAATTGAACGCTGGCGTTACATGTTCAGCTTGAGCAAGTTCTGAGACCAGAAGGCGCACTGAACAGATCTAGACAATTGTGAAATTCGAGGGTAAAATATGAATTTGTTTTTCGGTATTTTCATTTGAAATTGAACGCTGGTGCTACATATTTAGCTTGAGCAAGTTCTGAGACCAATAGGCGCACTGAACAGATTTAGACAATTGCGAAATTCGAAGATAAAATATAAATTCATTTTGTCCTAGGCAGTGTCCTCGGGGTCGTCGTCGTCATTGCTTAAGGTCTCTACTGACTGAAGAAAGCATGCATGTTGTTTATAGAAGATAAGCGTCAAATTCTCATTTCAACTGGACTCTCCGAAAACGAATTCTTAAGGTTCGGAGGCATAAATTGATATCACTCGTAACTATAGTGCGAATGAAAAGAAATGCTCTATTGAACGGTGTGTACATTTTAATATTGAGAAGGCGAAAGTTTATCTATAGTTTCAAAATTGCCGACCATCCCCCACCTCTATTTACTTCAACAAAGATGGGAATTAGTAGCCTTTTGTTTGTCTGCTAGATGAAATACTGTTTACCGTTTCTTTACATTTGGTAGAACTGTTCATGCATTTAGATTGACTAAAATATTAAGAACATACCTAGCCCCCTTCTTAAATTCGAATTCTCCTCTCTATTCTTTCTGTGAAGCCGAAATGGCCGACATTTGTCTGTCGAAATATTTTGGGTTTTTTAAAATTTTTTGTTCGAAGTGGCTACATCTCTTGAAGCATTTGACTGAATCTCAAAGCTGACAGTCTTTAAAAAGTTTCACAAATTTTGAAGGGAAATTTTTCTTTCAACTTCTTCGAGAGTATCTAAGTATTCTAGTTTGGTCTTCTAGTTGAGGATTTTCCCGAGTTAATGTTAGCATACTATAAAATCCCCATGTTCTCGGATGCCAGACTCACAGGTACGGTGTCAAATGGACTAATGCCCAAAAACAAAGATTACTACAGAATTTAGTCACGTCAATGAATATTTAATGCATTATATCAAAAGTCAATCATACTTTACACCTCTAGTATTATGAGGCAAACCGACTGAGGTACTTGCCTCAGCCATTTGTTTTCGTTTTTGTCGGTTGTTGTTTTTTTCTTTTGAAGGGAGAAAGTAGCACACTACTAACTACCAAGGGAGATAATTTAACCATGGATATTTCCTCACTCATAATATTTTTCTGGCTTAGGCCCTGACTCTTGCAGGCTAGCCGTGGAAGTTTTACAGATCGCCATGATTTTTCGTAGGTTTCCTGATCGCTTTCAAAAACAATAAAAGTAAATATGTTGTTTCGGTTCGTCTTCGGCTCGAAAAATCACAGTTTTCGCACAAGAAATCATGGAAGTGTATTCTTGTTAAACATGTCTCGCCTCTGCTGTGCTGTTGTAAAGCACGCTAAAAGCGGTACGTACGTACTGAACAGAGCACAGTCGAGGCTTCTTTATCTTGCTCTATGATAAAGAACCCATTCATTTCCCCGCACATTCAACTAATATTTTAAAACCAAAATTTATTTTCCAATCGAGGAAAAGTGGCGTTAGCGTGCAATTTGTTTGGCTGATGAGACAACAGCTGTCAATCACAAACTTGACGTATAAGCTCAGCTTTCCGCTACTAAAAGATCGGTCACTTCAAAGTTCACTTTTTAGCTTAATTTTAAGATAAGGATCGAAAAGTAGCTAAAAGTGTCTTGTGAAGTGTAATCTGGTCGCATTGTTGCTCGTGAAAGCGTGCGCTTTTCCTATGAAAATTACGAAACAGATCTTAAATGTTGCGGACGAAAATGCTGAGTTGAAATTGAAAGGAGTTGGAAAGACTAAATTGCTCCCACTGGTTTTACTCCGAGGAGAGAACATATATTAGAGCAAGCTTTCGAGTGATCACTCGTCAGAGGAGCGTTGTAATTGTCGCAGTTCACTTAATCGGAGATCGCTATTCGAACGAACTACTACACTCTGTGTTGTTCGTATATTTTTACAAAAATAAAGCTTCTTGTCATAAATACTAGAAGCTCAACTGGTGTTTACTGTCGTTGTTGAACACGAAGAGTATAATTTCTGACTTCGTAATAAATATGTCTTTTATCGAAGTTTCGATAGATTTAGAATTTTTTTATTTCACCATATGTGATTACCGTTTTGTCGGTATCTAGCTAGCCCGAAATGCATGACAGCCATTTCAGGCTAGTATCTAGCAAAAACTTGTAATTTTAGTAAGCAGACAGGACGAAATATCAAGAATCCGTAAGCGGAGACGTGGCAGAAACATGTGAAACCGTTGCGGAAACGGACGGTTAACATGCGTTTCGGCTGTCGGTTTGTTTACTCGTCTTTCCGTTGCTGCAGTCACAGTGGAACGTACCACATGTTTCCGTCAGGTTTCAGTTAAACGAAATAAGCGTTTTAGCAAACGTAACTTCATGTTAACTTGTGCAGAAACGCATGTTAACGTTCCGGAAACACGAATTTTTTATATTTTTTGTATTTTTTATATTTTTTATTTATTATAATTAGGACTACAGTACTGATTGTTTTAAGTTGTCACGTATTGGCAAACACGGCTCGAGTTTTCGAGCCGTGGCGAAATTATACAGAAAATGTTCGTGTTATCGAGAGTTCGAGTTACTGAGGTTATAAAATTACAGTAAATGTTAAACGACAATCCAGAGGAATTCGATTTTGGCTCGAGTAAGTGCGAGGACTCAACTGTATTTGGTTTTGGCGTTAAAAAATATAAGCGCGGTCAACACGATTCAGACGCTCAAGGGTAGCACATAACAGTATTACTGACAAACTAGTATAATGGCCCTCTATCCTAAATTAATATAAAATTACTTAAGATACATCTAAGGTATTACAATAGTACAGAATAAAAATAGAATCTGATTGAAACATTTATGGCTTAAAATTCGTAAAAATGATCGAGGAAAAATATGTACATGAAAAAAGAATCTGACATGACAAAAGCAATACGAAGACTAAGAATTACTGGACTAAAAATATCTTTTGACAGAATATTTAAAAGAGCCAATGGAATCTTTCTTGCGAATATCTAAAGAAATACCAGGGCCGTAGAAACAGGCAAACCGAGGCACTTTGCCTCAGTCATTTTTTTCGTTTTTGCTGTTTAAAGTCATCAAAAACACCCTAATTTCCCAGGAAGAGAATTAAACCATGGACATTGCCTCAGTCGCAACTCATTTCTTGGACACTGCCTCAGTCATAATTTGTTTCTGGCTGCGGCCCTAAATACTGTTCCTGAGTTTTTTTTCTTTGACTTGAAATGATCGACACCTTTCTGTTTCCCTGTAATTGTAATAAGACTCTCAGAAACTAAGCCCACCGAAAAAAAAAAAAAAAAGAAAAGAAAATTTTATTTCATTTATTTTAATTATATATGGTCTTGTCGCTCGTATCTTGAAAATGCTGCTGATGTTCTCTCTCACGACTTATAGGAAATTATTCTCTTTTCCCTCAGAATGATGAAAATCTTTGTTTTAGTTCTCTGTGCAAGTTTGCATCTTGGCAGTGCAGGTATGAATTTTAATCCTCAATGAGTTTTTTGACTGTTTTGTCTTTTTGAAATGTAACAAGAGAGTAATGCATGTAAGGTTCACTATTTAATGAACTTCGCTCAGCCTTTCCCAGGAAGTGGTCATCATTTATGCAATCCTATCACATGACCTTATCAAAGCTTTCATGCATGCCCTAAGAGTTACAGGCTAGGGCCTCGAATGCCCCCGCCCCCTCTCCCCTCCAACTCCTCGAGACAAAAAGAGCTCGGTTAGAACAGGGCTAAGCATCAAACATTTCATAACATCATTTCTGTGGTACAGAGTATAAACCGCTGCCAAAATGTAGTAGGAGAAAGAAACAGAGATATGCGATTCCGATATCCAAGCTCCTGAAACTCTAAACGGCATGAAAGTTGCTAACACTTCCTTATTGTTTCAGTTTCTTTTGACTCCGCTACCATCACACCAATTGGATGTTTTTTCGACTTAAAGTGGTATCCGGTTATCCCTATAAAGTTTTCTTCACGGTACTTACAGTTCAGAGTGGAGATTATCGGTCTAAAACACTTATGAACCGTTTCAGACTATTCTGGCAAACAGCAACCATTTTTTTCTATAAAAAATGATTACTTTTTAACCAATCGTGTATAGATCTCGTACTGCAGCACTGAACAAGTAATCATCAAACTTGAGGAGAGTTCAGTGAATATATAATTATCGACAAGTGCCAGAAATCAAACGTTGTATGGTTTAGAAGGAAATCAAAGTAAGCTCAATTTATGTTTATAAAGACTCAATAGCAAATAGAAATTTGTCAAATTAAGCCCAGAATTATCCAGTCAAGCATTAGAACAAGTCAAAGCAATTTTAGTGTTGTCTACATTTTTTGATAGCTGCGAAGAAAAAGACTATTATCGTGTCGTTTCAGTAGGACAGTTCGGTTTTAACCGCCCCTCGTACTGCGGGCGCCGCCACCGTATGCAAGGAGTGGGATATGCCCCCAAACCACCAAGCGCCTCGCTTCTTTGGCTCTCGATTTACATTCTCTCAGATGCGTCAGTACTCCATGAAAAATGCACCCTACGACCCTGACAGTTGCTAATACATCCTTATTGTTTCAGATTCTTCTGATTCCGTTAACTTCATATCAATTGGATGTTACTACCCCGGGGCCGCACCACGGGCGATCCCTAGCCTAGAGGGACAAGACCCACGTCTGGATGGAGGGAACTACAAAACGAGAAAAGATGCAATAGAAAAGTGCGCGTCTGTAGCTAAGCAACGCGGATACAAAGTGTTTGCTCTTCAAGATGGCGGCATGTGCTCAAGCAGTTCCACCGCGCACATGACCTTTCAGACATATGGCTGGTCAAGTCAGTGCAAAAGCGATGGAAGAGGAGGGAGGATAGCAAATCATGTTTACGCTGTTGGAGGAATCAAGGGTATGACCACTTTGTTTATTTTTTATTTATAAAAATAAATGAAACCTATTAAACAGTTAAAGGGAGGAGACCACATAGAGCAGGGACAATTTTCTTTCAAGAAAGAGCGATTATAAGAGGCCGCGGAGTTGTCGTGAACAACAGCGAGCTAAATAACCTTTTTATTTATAAGAGAATGACGTAAATAGTTTTGTAGATAACTGATTTTGCTTCGTGTCCACGTGGCCAAAATCACATGGACACGAAGTGTATGTGGGCCATAGCTAAATTCCTTTATAAGAAATTCCTGTGTAACCATTCTCTGCGTTCCTAACTAAGATTCCTGTAAAGGGCGGTTCGTTAGTTAATCAATTTTGTTTACGGAAGACAGGCATAAAACGTTGAATTGACGTGTGCTATTGATTTTGGCAACCACGCTGTACAGATTCAAGACACTCCGTTAAAAACATACCCTATTTATGACGAAAATGGCCAAACTCGGTACCCTATTTATGATCAAAACAGTTGAAAAACCATACCCTTTTGAGGCTGCACATACCTATTTACCCCATATCGGGGAGCACCCCACCTCCCCAGGGCCCCGTTGATTCCTTTTTAAACGAGGACCTTGGAGACCCAAGCATTTGTAGCTTTGTAACAGGCTGTTTTTAGCATTTTATTTTATTAGTGTCCGTGCCCTCTGCTCACGCAATTCGCTTGGGTTTAAATCAAATTTGACAACAAATAACAGGCTTATTTAAGATGTTGAAGTGACGGGTTTTGCAGAGAAATCTAAAGATGATTATGAGTGGATAAAAAACTAACCTCAAAAGGCATTTTCTGCGAACAAGTAAACAGATACAACTCCCAAAAATTAATTGTTAGGTCTCTGATCTTTATCTGTCAGATCAGGGCATCAGGCTTAAAGGACGTAGAAGATATAAATGGACGGAAGGTCAAAACTGACATCTGTAGTTCAATCTTGTCCGCGGTGAAACCCACAAAACGTCTTGTTGCCACTCCATTTGTAGTATCCAAAGTCAAGTCTACCACTAAGGAGTTACGAATAACATTTTTTTTTTGTGCTTTTGTTTTTCGTTTTAATCAAAATGTTAAAGGAAAGCTGCATGCGACTCAGTTATTAGTTAAACTTTTGAATAATATTTATAAAGCCAAACCTTTCCGGCCCGTTCAACGGAATGCCCCAGCATGTGGCAATCGATTCAAGACTCTAAGCGTTGTTGCCGCGATTCGTGCAGCAGCACTCCGGATAATAATTTTAAACGCCGCTTTCCCTTGTATTCACATCTTTCTCCATTACATATACATATCTTATTAGATGTTTTGGTGTGTAGTATCGCTGTAGAGTTGTGCCGTATTTTGACGAGCCCGAAAGGCGAGTCAAAATACAAACACCGAGTAAAAATATATAGAGGACATTGTACGGTGGCGAGAAGATGTGAATTCTATGTTCTCGTGACAAGAACATAAAATTCATATCTTCGGGCTAACGTGTAATGTTCTTTATATTATATTGACACCTATAAAAATACTGATGGCGGTGTTTTTGACGATTTCCGAAGATTTCCGACCACCTTCCGAAGATTTCCGAAAATTATCCAAAACTTGTCCGAAGGTGACACGAACGTTGCCAAACATTTTTCGAAAATTTACGAGGATTACCGAAGATTTCTGAAGATTACGGCTGATGTTCGAAACCCGGGGGGACTCCTATATGAAAAGGTCGAGGATGCTCGTCATCTCGGGTACAAATCAAGGATTCTTGCCTCACTTAGGGTGTTGATGACGAAACGTCACCATTTTTAGCTGTCAAAGTATCCTTTAGGGTGCAGTCGAGGAAATAATAATAAAAGAAACGCTCTCATTTAATTTCTGTTTTCAGGCTTGATTTCCGGTGATCTCTCGAGTACGTGAGTCGGGTCTACAAGTGCTCGCGGGATCCTTTTTCGAACAGTGGCTGGTGATCGAACCTATTCCGTTTTAAGTGGTATCTTTTAGGGGTCTAATGAAGCTCGAGCAACGTCCACATTAGTCTCCCTTAGGAGTTCAATTCAAATTTTCCGACGAGCATCCCATGCCTTTTCATATGGGAGCTCCCCTCCCCCGGGTTTCCAAATGTCTAACGGGAATTGAGCCAGTGAAGGAGTGAAGGAGTGATGGAATGAAATCGTTCCACCACTACAACTTGGAAAATAATAAATATTTTTCAAGTTAAAAATTAGATTATTCGCTCTCGATTTCTATGCGCGATAGTTGACTCGGGCTGTGCCCTCGTCAACTATCACGCGATAGAAATCGAGAGCGAATAATCTAATTGTTTAATAGAAACACGATTTTTCACCAATTATCGCGCGTATTTTCTTAGGCCTGCTTTATCATAATTATACATTGATTATGAAGTGCTGCTTGTACTACTTTTTATAGGAATTATATGTTCAGTTTTTTAGGCCGAGAGGAACTGATTCCCAAATTTTTGATGCACAATATTGGAATGCTGATTGTCAACATCTAGTTGATGTTTTTGGCCTATAGATTTGAAGTTCTGATTGATGCATACCTGGTGTTGTGGTGATGGATTTCTGACACTGGTGTAAGAGCACCAGGAAAAAAAACAGCTGGAATACTCTTTCTATCATTTTGATGTTATGAGCAAAGAGTGCAATCTTCATCTTGTAAATATTATTTAGATCTAAAATTTCAAGTAAAGTGTAGTAAATTTCGGCATTTGTCTTCCTATGAGCGAAGAATATACCCCGTACACATGGTTTTGCATAGTCTGTATATTCTTGTGAGTTTTGTTTTGTAAACAGCTCCCCAGCTTATGACTCAATCATGATTCAACTGAGGTAAATTAGAGTATAATATAATTGTTTGAGGACACTCAGATCAATACAGTTGAGTAATTTCGTCTCCCGAGTAATTTTCAAGGTCTTTTTTTTTTTTATCACCAACAGGTCAAGGGCTAAGTTCACCTCTGGCAACTAATTTTAACATTTCCGAAATCTCAGTTGCATCCTAGAAGGAATCTTTTTGGTTCGTCAAGCATTACAGTACGAACTCGTGAGAAACCTGTACAGGGTGATATTAAAGATTGTTTAGAAACATAATAGTTTAGGGTAGCTGTAAAAGGAAACTAAATACACCAGAATAATTTAATCACCATATCGATGCATGCCTTGTAGATCTCTATTCTGCAATTGAGTACAAATCACTTGGATGTTACAAATACAACATGGAGATGACTGTTCTGGAAGGAACAGACCTGGATGTTCTAGACGGTGACTACAAACTAAGAACAGATGCAATTGCGAAGTGCGCACTGGCAGCCTTAAAGATAGGATATATTATTTTCGCTATTCATGATGGCGGCTCATGTCTTATCAGTGGATTACACCCCCCAACTTTCAACAAGTTTGGAATCTCACAGGATTGTAAAAGCGATGGAAAAGGTGCACCAGGGGCACATCATGTCTATGTTACTGGGGGTATTCAAGGTATGTTATGGAGCAACTATGAATATATGTGGAGAGTGATTCTAGAGTTCTTGTCTTATTAAGTAAGGACAGTCTCTGTTACTGTTTTGAACGAGAGGTATGTCAGACGTATATTTCCTTGCTGAAAGCAGTTTTACATAAGAATGTCCAAACCACACCACTGGAAAAAAAAAGGGAGCTAAAAGCTCATGATATTTCGGCGTGGTGTGATAAAATATGCTATTTGATTAAATACGGACACAAAGACACAGTACTCGGTATCTTCAAACGATTAGCTCTGGAGACCACAAATTGATCGAGCCTCTCGTTTAGCTATTTACGTACAATTATAGACAAAACATCCTGGTATCGGAGACTCTTTTAGGGGGCACATTTCAGTCTGAGGGTCCATATTTATGGAACGCCAGAACTGTCTTATGATACTTTTTTTATTATATTGGCTGGTTATGTCATTATATTGAGTAGTTATGTTATTATATTCGGTGATTAACTCATTATACTCGGTGCTTATTCCATTATACTCGGTGCTTATGTCTTTATATGCGGTGCTGTCTTCATTATATTCGGTGCTTATTCCATTATATTCGGTGCTTCCCTCGTTATATTCGGTGCTTTCTTCGTTATATTCGGTGCTTTTTTCCTTATATTTGGTGCTGTCTTTATTATATTCGGTGCTTATTCCATTATATTCGGTGCTTACTTCATTATATTCGGTGCCTACTTCATTATATTCGGTACTTACTTCATTATATTCGGTGCTTACTTCATTATATTCGGTGCTTACTTCATTATATTCGGTGCTTACTTCATTATATTCGGTGCTTACTTCATTATATTCGGTGCTTACTTCATTATATTCGGTGCTTACTTCGTTATATTCGGTGCTTACTTCATTATATTCGGTGCTTACTTCATTATATTCGGTGCTTACTTCATTATATTCGGTGCTTATTAACCGCGCGGCCATGGGCCGAGCGCGGTTCTAGGTTTACCCGTGGTTTATTAACCGCGCGGCCATGGGCCGAGCGCGGTTCATGGTTTACCCGTGGTTTTTTAACCGCGCGGCCATGGGCCGAGCGCGGTTCATGGTTTACCCGTGGTTTTTTTTTTTTCGACTTCGGTGCGAGCAGACCCAAGCTTCCACTCGGCCAAATTTGGAGTCACGCAACCTGTGATGTTTACTCGCCAAAAGCTGTTGAAACAATAAATCTCATCTTTCGCGGGAATAAATTAAAAACCCAGCGCTCGTCAAAAATTATAGTTTTTCACCAGAAATTTAGCTCGGAACATATACATATTTATATTTGTTTGAATCGTCGATGAAATGACCTTTTCCGGATATTTTTTCCTTCGGGGTCAACCGAAACCTCAGATTACAAAATCACGCCGAACCCACATGTTGCAAAAAAATCTCTTCAAAACCCTGACTTCGAAGCGATATAACACTTCAGCGTTAATAGCTACCGCACATCGGCAGGCGGTAAATCTATTCCTTAACAATCCAGCTTTATCGTGTTAAAATTTCAGCGAAATCGAACAAAACCAGAATTAATTAGAATTTTTTTGTGACCTCAATTCCCAGACTTGTCCTAACAAAGGAAGCAACGGTCGCCCATAGCAACCGAAAAACACGAACATAACAAAGCCGACGTTTCGGCCAAAAAACTCCACAATTATCGCCTGAGAGTTTAAACTTGACTGGGAACATCTTTTTCGAACCTTTTTCAACTGATTTAGACGAAAGACTGGCCTCGGCGGGCTACAAAAACGACAAAGAGAAAAAACAGAACAAGACAGCAGAACAAACCGATAATATTTCATCGCGTGGCTTTCGACACGAAAACGAAAATACAGCTTACTTCTGGATAAATTCAGCCTTAGAAGCCAGCAACCGGTCCCAAATTACTTTCTGTATCCTTACAAATGTCCTGATTTCCATCTCCGAAAGATTTTGCCCCAATTTTGAGCAACCGCCATTACGGTGGCTTGCATACTAAATTAGCTAACTTAACAAAATTCTCCCGAGGGGGGGGATACGACAAATTTGGTGAGAATCAAAAGTAACGCCAATTTTCTGTCACGTTTTCAATCTGTGGTCACTGGAGTGACCAAAATCGATACATCGGTCGGGATAGGGTTTTTTTATGACTTGTGTGACTACTTTGCTAGCCCTTTACTCGTGGAAAACACCAATTAAATTTAATCATGACTTTTAAGAAAGAAAGCTGTTGTTAATAGTGTTATTATTGTGTCGTTGATATCGTTCATGCCCATACATATCCCGAAGAAAGTTCTAGATTAAGACCATTACGTCATCGGAGATTTGTCAACGGCTACCACTGATGGTGCAATAATACAGTTTGTGTTGATCAAGTGATGTGATGTCTACAGTAAGAAAAGAATCATCAATGACTGCTTTGGAATGTGCACTGCGTTCCGACGGTAGTGCTAAGCGAACAGTTAAATTTTAAAAGCGCGGTTATAAGATCTAACAGATCTTCTTGTTTTTTTTCGACTTCGGTGCGAGCAGACCCAAGCTTCCACTCGGCCAAATTTTGAGTCACGCAACCTGTGATGTTTACTCGCCAAAAGCTGTTGAAACAATAAATCTCATCTTTCGCGGGAATAAATTAAAAACCCAGCGCTCGTCAAGAATTATATTTTTTCACCAGAAATTTAGCTCGGAACATATACATATTTATATTTGTTTGAATCGTCGATGAAATGACCTTTTCCGGATATTTTTTCCTTCGGGTTCAACCGAAACCTCAGATTACAAAATCACGCCGAACCCACATGTTGCAAAAAAATCTCTTGAAAACCCTGACTTCGAAGCAATATAACACTTCAGCGTTAATAGCTACCACACATCGGCAGGCGGTAAATCTATTCCTTAACAATCCAGCTTTATCGTGTTAAAATTTCAGCGAAATCGAACAAAACCAGAATTAATTAGAATTTTTTTGTGACCTCAATTCCCAGACTTGTCCTAACAAAGGAAGCAACGGTCGCCCATGGCAACCGAAAAACACGAAC